>NW_026730031.1:0-26000 GCF_030272615.1 Cryptomeria japonica
GTCTCAACATAAGATTAAAAGTGTCATGTTGGCGCGCTATATCCATTGGCCTATCCCACTCTCCGAAGTTAACTGCGAAACCAAAACACCAAACAATGTTAGTTCTATATATCTCAAATCACATCAAACCCGAATTCATTTCTAGACACATACTCATTTATATCTATAAAAACTCTGTGCGCAGAAAAAGCATATTTGATTTATGTTAATCATACATAGTAGGTTTTAACCTTGAGGCTTAGAAGTGCAAATTTACGAGCGATTACATTTAGAAGTCTTCAGATATGTGATCTAATCCTGCCTGAGATATTAAAAGCAAAAGAAAACATTTCAAGGCAGCCTAGAACCTCTACTAACATTCCGAAAACTAGGAAACTTTCAAGCTTCGCCATAGCCTAACCAAATATTTATCAAACGGTAAATGACAAATCATAATGCAGTGACTACGAAACAGAGACTTACCTATTACTGAAGGTGCAGGAGTTGTCATAGATGCCTCTGAAGACGATAACGTAAAACGGGGATATGCAGCGGAATTGGTAGCGGAATTTGGTCGTGATGAAAATGGCACGGTTACAGCATCAGAAGTAGTGGTCTGTACTAGCGCAGTCGCTTGACCACACACAGGAATTTTAATTGTAGTTGCACCGGTGGGTGAAGAATATGAATCAAAACTGCTAAACGCAAGTGAATGTTGAGATGCAGAGGAAGATTGAGTGGCTGAGGTTCCAACAGGAAATGAAGTGGGCGGAGTAACAAAAGTCGAAGTAGAATTTCCTGCCGGAGGGTTGAAAAGCATGGGTGGTGTAGAAAATCGTATGCTCGGAATGCTGAAAGACACATCGAGTGCAGAAGATTGCGCGGGAATTGGGAAGAAAGACGTAGGCGTACAAACCGTAGTGGCACCGAAGAGAGGCGTAGTCGCGTAAGCCGCAGTGCGGTAAGGTGTAAGCATGTAAGCTGCACTGCCGCCGAAGAAAGAAGTAGGCCCGTAAGTCGCAGTGCCGGGGAAGGATGGTGCAGGCGCGTAAACCGCAGTGGTGCCAAAGAGAGGTGTCGGTGGCACAGAAGCCGAAGATCCAAACATGACAGGAATTGATGAACTCCCTGCTGATACAGGGAATTCAAATCCTCTGCTCGCCATGGCTAAAACACAAGTAATGCCGAAAAAAGAGTATAATTGAAAACTGAAGACTTTAGACGCTAGGGTTTGTAAAATAAACAATCTGTTGTTCCTGTACGCGTGTTACCTGATTTGGTTTGTTAAAGCATTCTCCACTAGGATTTATATGATATCATAGGACACCGCTTGGGTTGCGTTGGGTTGGCCGACCATAGAATAGGAGATGACTTATTATTATTTTATTTTAAAAAAATCTTAGAGATTCCAAGGGGAAACAAATTAACCTTAATTCACAATGTAGGGCTACCGTATATTTGCACGGTAGTTCTTGATTATTATAAATTTGAAGTATTGTTGGTTTAAAATTATATTATTTTAATTATATTTATGTCTTATAAGCTATAACTTTCATTTCAATAAAATGATATTTAATTATTTAATATGAATTATAATTCTAAGATTAGTAAAAAATAATATTAATAATTAGTTAGGTTATTTAGTGTATGTATTGTCTATCATACTTAATTATTTCTCACTCTCATTTTATATTTTTTACATCTGAAATTAATAAAACTTATATTATGTCATGTTTAAAAATAAAATGTCATTTAAAAATTTTCATTTTCATCTCATTAGTTAACTACACCTATACATTAGAAATTTCTTCCCTTTCCAATAAAAACCATAGACTCTTACAAATTTTATTTTCCTTCAAAATTTTGACTTCCTCTTTCAATACAAACTTCATCCTCTCACTTATTATATATTAAACTGATAATTCATTATTATCCTCCTTCATTGAAATGGTAATTTTCTTATTTAATTGAACAAAAAAAAAATTGTGGCAATCGAATCAAAGGTTTTTGTGTCTTTTGGGTTTTGTTTTTTGGCTGGGTTTGCAACCCTCATGCACCCCAAGTTGTTCTTTTTAGCAGATATGTTAAAGGTTCAGGCCTATCCCACTTTAATCATTCAAAACTATGCCTATACATTAGAAACTTTTCCTTCCCTCACAAATTAACTTCATCTTCCAATTGAAAATTTATCCTTTCATTTATTATTTATTGAATTAAATAATTCATCATTATCTTTATTGAATTGAAATGGTAATTTTCCAATTTCATGGAATCAAAAAGTGTTGTTCAATATTGACTTTTGTGGCAAGGAAATGTAAGGATGCAAGCTCAAATGGATACTCAATCATTTCTTCTCTTTCTCAAAGGCATATGATGTCCTATACTATCAAATGAGCTCTCTCCTTTCTATTCTTCCTAGGAACCAATTATCTTATTTTATTTCTATAGAACATTCTTGTGACACATCAAGCTTGAAGTCAGTGTTGTTGGAGAAAGATTTTCTGTTAATGGATTACCAATGATTTACTTGAAACATCAATCTTCTTGTTATTTTATTCATATTCTTTTTTAATAGATTTTTTAACAGAGGTTTATCATAATTTAAATCCCAAAATTTCTCATGAATAGAAAATGTGAAGTGTGTTGAGCAACTTGCCAAGCATGTGAAGAGTTGTGCCATGAGGAAGAGTTGTGGAATAAGACTCAATAGTCATTTATTTGACTATAGAATATCATCAGCTCTAAGGATTCTAAAATGATATTTTGTAGGAAGCCAATCGGTTCATCTTTAGATTTTGAACCACTCCGGCTTGGTTTCAAGGCTTAGTGGCAGCATATAGAGTAGGGATTCTTGTACAAAATATAGAAAATGTGGATTCTTATAAAATATATTCAGAGTAGCTCTATTGTGTTATCTTGGTTTGGCATGATATCATGGAGGCAAAAAAGAGCATTTGGTATTCTATTTATTGTGAAGGATACTAAACTTGGATTTGGCAATAATCTTATATGCCAGTTGAATCGTGTTATCTCAAAATTTGTATGACTTGATATAGTGTTAATTATTGTTCCTATATTGTAGAGAGCTAAAACTTAATATTGAATATAATATAATAGATGAAATTTAATGTTCATGAGATATTGGGATTTTAAAAAGAATGGATGTATTGTCATCAACCAATAGAATATTTACTCTTATGATTAAAAAAAAGTGTAATTTCAAATGGCCTTCGATGGGGTCATCACTAGGGATCGCCTCAAATGTACTATTCGCTTTCCTCATGCCTTAGTACTAGATGTTGTAGAGAACATCCTTGGCCCAAACTATCTCACAAATGCTAACCAAACTAGGGTAAACTCTGATGTGGTGGCCTTGTTTTTGGCCATTACGGTGTTCTTCACCAAGAATAGAGAGGACACAGGCGCTCTATACAAGGAGATCTTCATAGCCTCCATCTTGGGTGAAATGGAGAGGGTTCTTGTCAATATTGACAATGATTGGACCATACCAAGGCCAAGAGATTATGATGTTTTTATGAGAAACAACAGGCCGATGCCTAAACTCCCCATTATCACTATGGATGAGGAAGAATTTACCAAGGAAAGCACTGTTGAAGTGAAGAGGAATGTTAATTTCATTTTTCAATTATTTTACGTGAGGAACCCGCCAAAGACTACTTGGCTCGAGGACTTCTTAAAGGAAGAGGGCTTCGAACTCGATGATGGGAAAGGGGTGACGCCTCCCCTTCAAGCTTGAAATAAGGTGGCTACGGATCCTGGACTGAAGATGTGACAATTTTGTTCCTTCCTTGTCACTTTATATTCTCCTTAGCTTGGTACTCTAGCTTATTACTATATTAATAAAAACAATGTTATCTTATGGACAATACAAACTTTGAAAGAGATATTAATCTCGCCATATCTTAAGGATAAACATCGTTGGTTTAAATTCAATAAAATAGTGTGATTTTACTATTAAATTTATGGTTATACTCATATCCATTTCATGAGAGTAGCTCTGACCTTTCATTTTAGTTACTATTGTTTTTCCTATTCATATACTCCTACATATCTTGAGGATTGGCTGATATATTTATACACTATTTTTTATATTCATATATATGAATATGTACTCATATATATGAATATAATAATTTGTATATACTCATATAGGTGGATACATAATCAGGGCAGGATTTGTTAATAAAGTCTACAATGAAGGCCTTTGACATCTATATATGTAGACTTATATGAACTAAGAGCATCAATTGCAAGATCTATTATTTCTGCAAGTTTTTAAAATATACTTGTATGCCACTTGTTGTTGTGCTATCTATATATGGAAGATTATCTGACATTCCATAGACTACGGATAATAAGTGGAAAGAATGCAGAATATTCTGGGTGAGAATTAAAGTTAAATACTGCAATGGTACTCATCCATTTCCATCTATTGCCCTTTTCGTATAGATTTTATATGGCTATGTGAGTTAGCTTGACACGGATACAGGCACGACAGAATCCCCTTTATTCCCTTTTATTATTGTATCCTGGATATCATCCTTTATTGGGGATAGCATCCTGATACAAAAACAAAATGAAGTAAATTGGTGGTTCATAACTATTGATGTGCATTTTTCAACAACGAAATTACTATGAACTCTATTTCTCAATGTATCATATCAACTATTTTTCACATGTAGATAAATGAGGTTAAGCTTTTAAGACACACTAGAGTAGGAAATCGAAACACTTTGTTTATATTTCTCTGTTTAAATTTTGGAATGGTAGATCCAATCAGATAAATGGCTAAGGAATAATCCTAGATTGGAATATAAAATATAGTATTTGAAATAGGAAAATTAAATTTTACAAACAATCTTGGCAAGTGGTATGAAAACTAATCATGCAGGGTGAGCAAGGCCATCTTAAACAAAAGAAAGGAAGATAGCTATGTTGAAACCACCTATAAACAACATTAAATCAAAGCTCAAACTCAAGATAGGGCACAAGGAGAGCATTGATAATTGTAATATGTTAAAAGGGGCTTGTAAGGGAAAGAAAATATCTTCCCACCCTGATCACCCTTAGCCCAGGGTACTATTGTAATTTTCAAAAATCTTATTCTTATTATAGTTGTAGGATTTTTCTGGACTTTGGTCTCGGGCAAGGCCGGAGGTTTTTTCGCCTCCACTCTTTCCTACTGGTGCCCGCATGAGTGGAGTGTTGTAAATTTTATTAATGATTAATAAAATTTTTGGCTTCGGCCTTTTACCGATCAAAAAAAAAAAAAGTGTAATTTTCTTTTTAATAATTTTAAATAAAAATTATTTTTAATGTTTACTCTTGCGTATAAATTGTTAGTCAATAGACAACTAAATTATGATATAGAATATAGTATAATAGATGAAATTTAAATTTCAAAAGACTTTGGGGTTGGGTTATGTTGGCCGACCATATATTAATAGAGGACTTATTATTTTATTTAAAAAAATCTTAAGAGTTCCATGGACAAACAAATTAACCATAATTTACAATGTAGTGTATATATTCTATTTATTATTGTATATAATATACAATGAGTTGTGGTAATTCTTAGCTATTATAAATTTGAAGTAATGTCATTTTTAAATTAGATTAGTGTCATATAAATTATAATTTTTTACTTTTATAATTTTACATTTAATTATTTAACATTAATTATAATTCATACTTTCATGAAATAGTATTAATAATTAGTTAAGTTATTTATTGTGGGTATTGCCTATTAGAATTGAGTATTTCTTACTTCTATCGTATATTGTTTACATCACAAAACTAAAATATAAATTATTTTATGCTTCAAAGTAAAAGGTCATGTGAAAATTTTCATTTTCATATAATTAGTTAACTACACCTAGAAATTAGAAATTTCTTCCCTTACAAGTTAACACGATAGTCTCTTATAAATTTTATTTTATTTTACAAGTTTGACTTCCTCTTCCAATAGAAAATTCATCTAACACTTATTATCTATTAAATTGATAATTCATTATTATGCTCCCTAATTGAAATGCTAACTATTTGATTTCATTGAATGAAAAAAAATATCTTTTTGGCAATCAACTCAAAAACTTATTTCCTTGTGTAGACACCTAAAAATGTCTCATTGATCATGTACTAATTATTCGTCTAATTAGTTAAATAATTTTTTAATTATTTAATTAAGTTAATTAATCTATTTCTTCTAATTTCATATTTCCTCGTCATCTTATTAATTATTCTATTTCCTATTCTATCATCATTTCATCATTTAATCATTTTCTAAATATTAACTAAATATTTATTATTTAATTAATTCTGATTAATTTCCCAATTTAAATAATCTTCATTATTTAAATAAATTACTAATTACTCAATTTCTATCTCTAATCATCTAATCATTCAACCCTCTTCTAAATATTAATTAAATATTTATGATTTAATTCCTTTAAATTAAATAATCTTTATTATTTAATTAAATTCTATTTCTACATAATTAAATAGTTTCTTTAAATTATTTAATTAACTAATTACTTCTTCCAATTCCAAATCCCCAAATTCTAATTTCATTTAATTTCATATTCTTCTAATTTCTTCCAAATTCAATTACATGTGCATGATTTCAAAAACCAAATTGAAAAAAAAAATCAAAGTCTAGTTCTAAATATATTCAAATACTGAATTGAATTAAATAAATTCAATTATTTGAATAATATGTCATGCAAAGATTAAATTGAAAATTCAAATCTAGATGCAAGCACATGCTAAATTAATTAATTCAATCAATTAATTAATTAAATCATTTATCTCTCCAATCTCTATTTTCATCTTTCAGTTAGCTTTTTCTAAATTAAGCTCTCTGTGTCATCCTCTTTATTTCCTCCAATCATTATTTTTCTTCCTTCAATTAACTCTTTCATCAATTAGTTGACTCAGTTAATCTACTCAATCTGTTGAGTTTCACTCCTACAATCAGTAGTTCATTTATCAACTTGCATTTGAGCTCACCTCAGTTCACACCTCTTGATCATTCTGTTCCACCTTTCAATCAATCTTCTCCAATTTTCTATAAATCGAGCATCCAATCTCCATTTTCAACAATCACAAACTTCGAATCTTTGTGTCACTTGCATGTTACCAGTGCAATATCTGAGAGCCATCATACCACGAAGAGAAGAAGAGCAATGGAAGAAATATGCACATCTTGGGAATAGGGAGTTTTATTTGAATTGATTTCATTCTTAATTCCTGTTTTGCTTGACGATTGCATTATTTCATTGTCTAGTTTGTTAGGTTTGTTAATTAGACAGGGATTCATGATTTCCTTGGTGTTTCTAATTGGTAGCTTTAAGATGAATTCTAGCACACTTTACACCTTGTAGTTAACTATGCATACAAATTACAAAAAATTTCTTCCCCCATAAGTTGACTTCATCTTCGAATAAAATGTTTGTCCTCTCATTTATTATTTATTAAATTAAACAATTCATCATTATCCTCATTGAATTGAAATGGTAATTTTCTAATTCCACGGAACCAAAAAATGCTTATCAATAATGAATTTTATGGCAATGAAGTCTAAGGATGCAATCTCAAATGGATTCTCAATCATTTTAAATTTATATAATAGATGCATTCATATCTTCTCATTTAGAAGCATGAAACTCTCTCATTTCTAGCCTTCCTAGGAACTATTTATCTTATTTTAATGTATGTAGAATATACTTGTAACGTATTAAGCCCTAAGGAAATATCGTTGGAGGAAGATATACTATTAATGGATTATCAATGATTTATTTAAAAAATTAATATTTTTCTTTTGATTGATTAAAGTGGGATAGGGTCAAACCTTTACATAATCGCTACAAAGAAACCACCTGAGACCCATGAGGGATGAGCACCCAACATAAGACCAAAATGAAAACACACATTAAACCAATAGATAAGAAGAGCCATATCAAAACACAACTAGACACCAAAAAACTAGACAACCAAACACCCACCAAAGACACAAATAAATAGTCTACTTTGTGGGGGTATCATCTTTTCCAATGCAAGTGTTAGTTATAGTATAATATAAACATTATTGTGAGATTTTGCCAAGATCAAGGGCTCTATGAAAAATACAATAGAGAGACAAAATCGATGATATAAATAAACTATATTGTATCAAGTTGAAAATATTGATCAATTGGATCATCAGTCATTACATACAATGAATATGAGCCTTCTTATATAGGCAAGGCTATATGGATATGTGAGCACACAAACATGACATGTGGCTCAATAAGAAACAAGGGTAGGTAGGAAATAGGTGTGGGTAGGTAGGAGAAACAATATAATATTGCACATGAGGTGGATCACCCATTGAATGTAGAATGTAACAACAAGATAAGTCCACAAAAGGTGGAAATTCTCCTACACACACTATCCCAATGTGACACAAACACCCAAGTGTCTCATACCCAAAATACTATGAAATTCATTTCCTAAGTAAACATTAATAAGGTTTAATAATATCCAAGATGAATAATTAATTACACGAACAATTATAATGAAAATATATATTTTTATTAAATGATAATTTTCTTTACATAAAACTAATTATAGTTCTTGAGCCTTGTAGTAAAATTAAAAAAACAAGAATGGAGAATTTGTAGAGAGAAATTGGAAATAACAACAATGACAAAAATGGAGATGGAAAAGAATATGGAATTAGTGGGGAAGAGGAATGTAAGGAAAATGATCATTATGGTGTACAAATAATTGTGTTTCAGAAGAAGTTGCAGTTGATAGAGAATTAATAGAAAACTTTGAAGCTATCTATAGATTCAAAGGGCCAAAAAAAGATAGGGAGATAATACGGATATGGATCAAGGATTCATAGAGAATTGAGTTTATTTTAAAATTCATGCCTAAAGGATTTTTCATTTTAATATTTTCCAAACAAGAGGAAAAGGAAACAATTATTTTGGGGTGATTATGGATGATGAAGGAAATTCCATTATATATGAAAAATTGGACTTCTAATTTTAATCCAGTTATGTTGAATCCTTACGAATCTCCAGTGTGGATCTGCTAATTGAATACTAGTTTGAATAATAGTTAGAGGAAATTGGAAAAACACTAGGGACTACAATGGGTGTTGAAGCATACTTGGCCAATGGAGACTCTTTGATATATGCTAGAATGAAGGTTGTAGTGGTTAGGGTACTTAGGCAAGAAGTTAGGTTGTATGCATAGAAGAAACATTGGATGCAGTAGGTTGAAATTGAAGAAGAGAAATTCTTCTACCTCCAGTGCCCTTGTAGAGATCATAGAGAGGCTAACTATAGTATGGGCTCGGAGATGGCATCAAAATAGATTCCAAAAAAGAAAGGACAACCCTAATCAAATGTTGGGCCCTAGGATTGAATTTCTCACCCCACCACATAACTATCACACATGGAAGCTCAAGATGTCGCAATTGTTGCAATCTCAAGGTCTTTTTTACTTGTTGGATATTGACCAATATAAATTTACTGCCATTTCAGTAGTTTATTCATGGAAAAAATGTATGAGGCAAAAGGACTCATTAGTACATTTATGCACGTTAGATAATTTGTTGTTTCACATTATTGAGTGTACAACACATAAATAAGTATGGGATAAGCTTGTTGATTTGTATGGTAAGGTATACCAATTTAGGATCTTGTATCTTGAATCCAATCCTCTATTTAGGATTTACTTGCACAATTCAAGTGAATTTGGTCTAAACTAAAAGATTGTTGTCATGCCAAACAAGATAAGGAGTGTATTTTATTGATTCTGTCTAAGCTTAGAGGTCATTTTCAAGGACTTTCCTCTAACTTCTATTCTACTATGTATTATATGGGAGAATACCATAAGATGCCTTATTTTGAGTTATTTTAAGATTGTTTGACTAGGGAGTAGGCCAAGTTAATTCAAATGGATTCTCTTCCTAAAAGTCATGCTTTAATGGCTCATTCTTCCAAAGGAAAGGGTGAGCATAAAAATAAGACCAATAAAAATTCCTCCTTAAGTGGTGAGTCTCTCCCCAAGCCTAAGGCGAGAAATGATCAAAAGGATAAACCTCCTTCTCATCCTTCTCCTTCTAAATTAGGAGAGTTATCTTATAAGTCCAAAAAAAGATGGAGAATTTTTCCTTTTGTGGAAAATTTAGGCATGCTAATGCACAATGATTTGTGAAGCTAACATTGGAGAAGCTACAAGGAAGCACAATATTTTCATTTCTAAGTGTTCTTCTATGGGAAAATGGTAAGCTCTCTCATATCATGCTTTGTCTTCTACCAATTCTAATTGGATTCTTCATTTTGGTGCTTCTCACCACATGAATCATATTGTGGATCTTCTTGATTCTCTTTTTGGTAGTCCTACTTCACACATTGCTACTAAGATCTCTTCTTATATTCCAGATTTGAGGACAAGCTCAATTGAAATGTACGATGGTACTATGTTGGCATTTGCATGAAGATTGCATTAAAGATATGTTATGTTGTCATTGACGTCAATTAAACCGGTAATGATATTATTGATATTGTTGTAATATTGTTACTGTAACCGGTAGGAATAATTTGTGGAGTGAACCGATAACTGGTGTAAACCTTAACTATTGATGTAACCGGTAAACCCTACATGTTGTTTTTGATAAACCCTAACTGATTAAGTTGGGTGAATTGGTTATACTGGTTTATGATTTGATGATGAGCAGTAATGATGATGACATGCATGATTATTGAATGAAGACAATTCCAGGAGATTTTACCGAGTTGTTATAACGGTTTTTGTCTAGGGAATGAGAAAATGTATTACATCTAATGAAAAGTGCGTGATGAGTTAATAAGTTCAATGAAGTGGTGATCAAGGAGCAATCAAGATTTTCTTGTTTGATGTGTAGATATTGTTATGTAATCCAATGGTCATACTTGAACCAATTTGTTTGTAATCTCAAGGTTTTTGTTGTGTTACCAACTTGATTGATTTTTATTTAAGGTCAATGAATTGGTTTAGTTTTAGAGAGTTGGCAAAGAGATAGATAAAAATTCAGTGGAAAGTGTGGTTACCAAACCAGATGATTTATCTGTAGTTTGAGTAAAGGTAGATAGGAGCATGAAATGTATGTGATCAAGCAAGCATAGTGTTATTCAGAAAGATCAACAAACTCCTATTGTTTTCTAATAATTACAGCAAAATTGAAATCCCCTAACTAGGTAAGATCTAACAAGCTTGGTGTTATTCAAGTCATCTAACAAGGTGGTCCATTAGATTGGATTTTGAAATCCTCTACCGAGGTTACTCCTTACAGGGTATTGCTTCTAAGAAGGAATTTATAGTCAATCCCTTAACTGGGTGATTCCTAATAGGATCATTTCTTAACAGGACTTTTTGTAAATCTTTAATAGGCTAGGCTCCTAACAGGGGAAATTTCAGAAGAGTTCAGATAGTTATCTTGTGAGTCTCATCTCACCATGGTTTTTACCTATTTTGGTTTCCACGTCAAAAATATTTGTGTCAAGTGGTGAATGTTTTGTGGTTATGTTTTCATGGTTTATTTACTCAACTGCTTAACTATTTTTTATAAGTCATGATAACCAGAAGCAATGCGATATGAAGAAGTTTTTTACTGTTAATTTGTTGTAACAGAAAACTGGTTTATCTTATGAGTTTTTATCCTGACAGCGTTATTATTCTAAGTTTACTTTTAGAGATTGATTTTTGAGATTGGTGAAGTTTATATTAGTTTTTCTATGTACTGATTCACCCCCCTCCTCTCAGTAGTTGACCGGATACTTATTCTTTCATCATACCATCAATTAGTATTAAAGTGTATCAGGTCCTCTAAGGTCTAAGCCTAACAACTTGGGGTAAATATCTATTGATCATGATGAAGAATGAAGGTCTGAAGTGTAATAGAGAGAACTACAGGATATGGAGTGATAGAATGAAAATTTATATCAAGAGTTTGGGAAGCTAGTATTGGGAAGATGTCCATACTAATTATGTTTCACCTGCTGGGATGTTGACTAATGATCAAAAGAGAGAGAAACAAGAAAATCATCAAGTATTGGAGGCTATTATCAGTTCTGTGTCTAATGCAGAGTATGTAGATATTCATGGTCTTGAATTTGCATATAAGGCATGGAAAAAAATTGAAGAGATTTATAGTGGTGATGAACATGTTAAGATTGCTAAAGAGGAAAGTCTAAGAGGAAAATTTGATGACATGCAAATGGCTAAAGGTGATAATATCCACCAGTATGGTCAAAGGATAAAAGAGATAGTCAGTGAAATTAAGAGTGCAGGAGGTAAAGTGGAAGATTCCACAGTGATCAGTAAGGTACTAAGAACCCTGCTACTGGTCTATTCTATCTAAGTTGCAGCTATTCAGGAGCTGAAGTCTATTTCTAAAACTAAGGTAACTCTTGACTCCATCATTGGCAAGCTTACTACTTTTGAATTAAATTGTTATTGTTTATGGTAAAAATGGAAACATCAATATTGAAAGATTGAATAGATTCAACCAAAAAACCTTAGCCTAACAACAAAAAAGATCCACAATAACATATGAAGATTACCTAAGACAATGAAAATCAACGAAATCAAAAAGATTATACCATCACATGTCTAATAGGGTTTGAATCTCCACTCTTCCTATCTCCATTGATCTTGGTTGATATATTTGCTCTAAAATTTTATGTGTGCACAAGAGCTCAACAAAGAACTGAAATGTGGTTACAAGTAGGCTTGATCGCATATGAAAGTTCAAATGCTAGAATGCTTGGGAGAATTGATAATAAAGGAAGCATCTCCTTATATAGAAGACACTATAGAAAATGGAGGGATAATATTGAGAGGTGTAAAAGATAAATGGTTGGCTAGGATTAGAGGGTAGGTAGAGAAAATAAGAAAATAATAAGAGGGTAGGTAGTGTAGGAATCAAGAGATGAATGACATGTGTCATGTGTAGAAACGGTTAATGAATTAATTAAATAAATAAAGATTCATTTAATTAATAGAAGAAGTGGGATAAATTAAATAAATAAAATATTTATTTAATTTAGGATAAGGATAATTTAAATAAATAAAATTATTTATTTAAATGAGAAATAAGGCTAGAAGAGGATAAATAAATAAATTAAATATTATAAAGATTTATTTAATTAATAGAAGAATTAGGCTAAAATAATTAAATAAATAAAAATATTTATTTAATTAGATAGGACAATTTTATGTCTCTACATTTTGCCCCTCTTTGAGACAATGCAGCTTGTCGCGTTGTTTCAAAAAAGATAAGATGAACTAATAAAAAGTTTCCCTAAGAAGGAAATGATATACCCCCTTGAGAGATTGGATGAAAATATTTGAAAAGATTGTAGACAATCTCTTGATAAGAAAGAAAGGCGAGAAAGGACTGACAAGATAGGATAGAGTGACAAAGTCACAGGATAAAGAAGACTGACATGGGAGACTAGGGTTAGCATAGTCTATAAGATAGACTATGAAGGAAAACATATTCATTGTCATCCACATACCTAAGTGATCAAAGTGCAGAGAGAGCAAAGAGAAATCGGCAGTGATGGCATTGGTGCACAGATTTGATCGCGTTCATTGATATCATAGGCCAGCAGATGTAGGAGAGCCAGTGAGTACCACAAAACCTCATACCTTGATGCATTAATTGTTGCCATAAATGCATTCTAGGTAGGGTAATAAATGTGCATTAGGTAGCTCTAAAAAAAATGTCAAGTAGGTCAAAAGACGGGAAGATGCATCTACATTAGTGCTAGGGGCGTCTGGGTAGGTTAGGCATGTATATGTTGAGTTTAACCGCATCTATGGTTGGAAAAGTATTTATGTCAAATGTGAGCATGTTTGCAAAGTGCAGGCACATCTAGGAAGAATAGAGGCATGTCTATGTGTTGCGGGCACATCTGTGAAATGCATAAATGTCTATGAAGTATGTAAGTGCATTTGTGTCACGAATGCGCGTTTATGTCTTCAAGGTTGAGTCGACAGTTTTGTGATAAACTTACGATGTTGATCAGATAAGCTGCTGAGAGAATACACTCAAGTAGGTCCTCTAGGGAAGACTAGCATAGCAGATAGAGCTGGGAATAACAATTTTGTGATAGAACATATGTTGCCAATTAGGATAACTACTCAAGAGGATACATTCAAGCAGAGGCCCTAGGATAGGATAGAGCGAGGAACTTTGTGATGAACAGGGAGTGCCATAGGGATTGATAATTCTGTGATAGAACATACGTTGTAAATTCGATTAGGCTAAAATTGATAATTATATGATAGAACATACATTGTCAATTAGACAAGCTACTCAAGAGGATACACTGAAGAAGGTGCCCTAGAAGATAAGATAAAATAAATACTTTGTGATGAACAGGGAATGCTACTAGAATAGAGTGCCATATAATAGATATAAGCACTAGGATAAAAAGAAGCACTTTATGACGAACATGGAGTGCCACTATGATAGAGTTCCATATGATAGATATAAGCACTAGGGATAAAAAGAAGCACTTTGTGATGAACAAGGGAGTACCACTAGGATAGAGTGCCATATGATAGATATAAACACTAGGGATAAAAAGCAACACTTTGTGATGAATAGGGAGTACCACTAGGATTCACATAGTTGATTTGCTTGACTGTAGGAGGACCTACCTATGCTAGAGTCACAAGAGAGATTCCCTTCAACTCAGATTTTATGAGTAGAGCTGACATTTGAGGATAGAGAAGCAGTTGAGGCTATGGGATTGTGATATATTATGTACATGCTTGAGTTTCGGGTGAACATGGGATTGGTGATTGCATTAACTGAGAAATGGCACTCAAAGACATGCACTTTTCATTTGCTGATGGGTGAAATGATAGTCACCTTAGAGGATGTATATAGGATACAGAGGATACCAATCATTTGAGAGTTGGTTCCTTATGATCGAGAGGGAGACAAGGATGCTCTAAGGTGAGTGTTTTAGGATCCAAGGATGCACTGAGATGAGTGTTTTAGGATCTGGAACTAGAGATGAGGGCAGGACATATGGCTTGTGATACCATGATAGCGACAGGATTGGTGCTACCGATGTTGCTGGTAGGAGGTATTAGTGGGTTCCTATTTCTAGACAGGGTGACATGAGGGTTGGTTGTGGGATGGGGAAGGACTCTAGAGAATTTGGTGACTAAGCACACCAGGTTTGCATGGGGGTTGTGTTTGCTAGCACACGTGTATTATGAGCTGCATCAGTTTGTATATCATGAATCAATGAGATTAGGATGTAGAGTGACATTTTTGTAGGTATGGGCATATGAGAATCTACTTATTACATGTTCGATACACTTTAGAGGTAGGGGACATGGGCGCAATTATGTATATTTGTATGATATGATTACTTTTCAGCCACAGATTGGGAGGCTAGATTATTAGCAATGGGTGATTGATGAGATAGACAGTCTAGTATGGAGGCCTTACCAGAATTGTGAGAAGTGGGAGGATGATGCAGTGGATTTTTTCGTATGTGTTCAGGAGTAGGTATTTGATCAGTTGGAAACCATATGTGATTGAGTGGCAGTTGATTGATAGGATATGCAGGCAGTTTGATAGGATATAATGGATGCCATGAGGGCCAGGCATGTATGAATCGATAGTGATGGATTGATAGGGTATGCAGGCTGTTCGACAGGATATAATGGATGCCATTAGGGCCAAGCATGTATGTTTAAAATCTTTAGGTCTACAGACTGAATCCCAACCAATAAGAAACATTTTGTTCCTCTCCTCCACTCTTGACAAAAGAAAGTTATTTTGAATTTTTTCAATGGCCTTTGCATATTTAAACGGGATTTTAAAGAGACTCAATGCATAGATTGGGAGTCTCTAGAGAGTATCTTTAAGAAGTTGAATTTTATATGGTTGACTGAGAAGAGAACCCTTCCAACCAACTATCTTTTTACTAAATCTGTTAATTAGGACATTCCAAAAGGAGTCATGGGGCTTAAGACCTAGAGGAAAACCAAGATAAATAAAGGATAAAACTTCAATTCTACATTCAAGAATTCTGGCCATTTTATTCTGCCTAGGCTTTACAGTGTTGAAAAAAACTAAATAACTTTTTTTCTATTCACCATCAGATTTGAAGCCGACTCATAATCATCAAAGGCCTTTCTCATGTTCCTTTCTTCAGCCACTGTGGATCTCCCCATTAGAATGGTATCAGCCACAAACTATTGACATGTGAAAACCACACTACTTGAGGAGGGATTTAAACCCATTAAGGAACCCTACTTGACCATCTTTTGCAAGTTTCTACCAAGGAATTCCACCATAATAGTAAAAATAATAGGGGACATGGGATCCCCCTGTCTTATCCCTCTTGAATTCTTAAAGAAATGTGAAGGTGATATATTCACTATGATAGAAATGGAAGCTATTAAAACAAGTTGACCAATCAACTGGAGGAATCTATTGTTGAAGCCGAAAACCTTCATGATTTTGAGCAAGAAATCCCAATATACACAATCGTAAGCTTTTGATATGTCCAATTTTAGAAGAAACCCATCAGTTTTAGATTTTGTGTGGGAATGGACATTTTCATGGACCGTGATGATGGAATCAAGGATCTACCTTTCAGGAATGAACCCATTTTGCTGAGGACAGATTAAGGAGGGAAAAATACTCAATAATCTTGAGCTCAAGACCTTAGAGATGATTTTGTAAAAAGAATTACAAAGGCTTATAGGCCTGAATGCTTCAAAGTCTGCAACTCCTAGATGTTTTGGGATGAGAACCAAGAATATAGCATTTATCTCTTTAAGAAGACATCTTGAGCCAAAGAACTCTTTAACAATATCCACCACTTCATTAGCCACTATCTCCCAGAACCATTAAAAAAAGAACATAAGAAACCCGGCTAGCCCTGGAGCCTTATTGCCTTCAAAAGAGAAGACAACTGTTTTGATTTATTCCCTTGACATAATAGACGAGATCATCTTATTATCTTGTTCCTTGACAAGTCTAGGGATAGTGTCTTACGAAAGTGTTAGTTATTGTAGAATATTCATATTTATAATTAAAATATTTATTTTATTACTATTTTCTTTGATGAGAATATTTTAATGTTACATTTTTTTATTAGATATTCCAGTTCTTATTTTATTTTAATACTTCTACTTTTTTTTTAAATTGATTATTTATTAAATTAAAATTTAATTTTAATTATTTATGTCTTTTTATGGAATTAAAAATAATAAGTAAAAGGTATTAGAATTAATCTAACTTATATTTTTGTCTTATTAAAATTTTGTTTATTGTAGGGTAATTAAATATTTAAAATTTATTTTAATTTATATAATAAATTAAATTCCAACTTTAAAGATAAATTAAACATTTAGAACAAGAGAGCAAGAGAGATAACCTAACTATTGATTAGTCATTTCATACTAATAATTTTTAGATAGTTGTGTTATTGAAGAGTTATACTAAGAGTAACATGCCATTTGATTATTATATCCATCTATATCTCTCTCTAGGCTATATGTATATATGTATCTCTCTCATTGCCCAATGTATCATTCCCACTATATCTATCTTTGTATATCTCCCTCTCCCCCTCTCACTCCCTCTTTTTCTATATCTCTACTTATATGTCCTATTTCTTCCTCTCTCCCTAAGTATATTTATTTATATATTTTTTTCCCTCTATATATATATCTCTATATCTCTTTCACTCACACATATTCCATATTTCTCCTTCCCTATCTCTATCTCTATATCTCTCTCACTCACACAAACACATACTCCCTATTTCTCCCTCTCTATCTCTATCTATATCTCTATCTCTATCTCTATATTTGTTTCTCCATCTCTAGATCTTATACACTCTCTCTCTCTCTCTCTCTCTCTCTCTCTCTCTCTCTCTCTCTCTCTCTCTCTCTCTCTCTCTCTCTCTCTCTCTCTCTCTCTCTCTCTCTCTCTCTCTCGTCTCTATTTCTCCCCATATCTCCCTCCCTCATTTACCCACTATCATGTCATACCCCTATCTACCTCTTTATCTCTATCTATATCTCATTTTATGTTCTTATATATCTCTACATCTCTCTATTTCTTTTCTGATATATATGCATCTCTCCCTCTATTGCCTCATGTTTCCCTCACCCTCTTTCCATCTCTATTTGTCTATCCATAGATCTCTTTATTTTTCAATCTCTTTATCTCCCTCCCTCTCCCCCTTTCTCTATATGTCGAACCAAATAACTATATGCATATACAATTTTATTAGTTTTCTTAAGTTATATTTAATAATATTATTGAAAATTATAATAGGCCTTTATTAACATTTATTATAGAATATTTCCTTTAAGAAATCTATTTTTACTTTATAGTAATATCTTATAAATAAGAAGGATGACCATATATCCAAGTGCACAATATAACAATCATACCACTCTAATATGGATGGATAAGAGATCTTCCATGTTAATGCACTACGGGATGTTAAGGACCTAATATCCAAGCATGCCCATGGGATGTTTGGTGTTCTTGCCATGCTCATGAGTTGGGAGGTTTATGCGTGCTCCTAAGTTTGATCAAGGATTATGGATAATCTCCAAGGTAGATTGAGGAATAGAGTGAACCCAAAATATTGTTATGTTAATGGGCTAAGGGGTATAGAGGATCTATAATTAAATCAATGCACACGTGTTTGAGGGTCTTCTCAAGTATGGCACCCTAAGATGAATGGATGAGAAATCCCCACATGGTCTCACAATATAAGTATAACTATCCTTGAGATTATGGTTTGCATATATTTATAATGAATTGCTAGTACAATTAACTATAATAATTTACAATTTAATTAAATTAGTAATTTTCTATATGTTGTATTGAGTTAGATATTAATGATTAATATATTGATTTAAATAATACATTGAATTATTAATATTTGATGTCCTAATATGAGTTTCTAGTGATTAACATTGGGTGTTAAACAAAAAATATTTCAAAAGTGACCTTACTATTGATAGTTTAATTATAAGTTTACATGATTGAAGATAATGAAATTCTCATCTTAATTTAGAATTACTATTTCACAACTAAATTTAGGTAAATCCTAAAACGGGACATTACAATTGGTAAAAAGGCAACAATATTGCTAGTGTATGAAGTGAGAGATAATATGACATATCTAGCTTTCTTTATTTCTACCAATTCTCTATTTCTATCATTTTCACCTTTTCTGATATAACTTCGTCATAATTGCAAAATTCACATCTCAAATATTTTTCAATGGATTATTTTTAGCAACTTCTTATACTTTTTCTTTTATATCAAAATATCTTTCTACATACCACCAATGTTCAACATTTCTCAAATATGCACTAAACATTATTTTGCTAGTTGTACCATCAACATTATTCATTTCATCTTCTTAAGAGATCACAAGTATCATTCATTATACTACTCTACATATATCACAAAAAATATTACTATAATGTTAATCTCCATGCTCTTATCAATATGATATGATTTTCACTTTTTAGTGAATAATAGATTAAATGAAGAGGACATTTACTAACATTGTTTTCATTGTAGATACTTGGTACTATAACCAAGTATTCACTAACACGCTGTACAAAAGGTCCGTTTTGGAGTCAGAATAGACATAGCCATGTTTTATTCGGTAATATAGAGATAGTACAACAACAAACGGGGCAACAAGAATATTCATGGTGGGAACTCAAAAAAGGGAAAAGAGTCATTAAAAATGGTATAATAGTGGAAGGAAAAACATCATGTGCGTGTAAAAAGTGACGACGGGAAACATAATATCGGTGAAAAATTTATGGGAAATCTAACGATCACTAGCGTTTTAATCGTCTTGCAAGGTCTCTCCAACAATTAGAACCATTGAGTTGTAAAGTGAATTGGAATACTTCATAAAGGGCATGCCTTCAGTGTAATTATAACTTTTTTATTTGAATAAAATGATATTTAATTATGAAATATTAATTATAATTCTAATATTAATAATTACTTAAGTTATTTAATGTGACTATTGTTTATTAGAATTAAGTATTTCTCATCTTATCGTATATTTTTTATAATATATATATAAATAGAATTAGACTCAATAATCATTTATTTGATCATAGAATATCATCAGTTCTATGGATTCTATAATGATACTTTTGGGGGAACGTAATTAGTTCTTCAATGACGTTTGAACTGACTTAGTATCAAGTCTTATAATTAAAAACATATAGAGTAAGGTTTCTTTAATAAAATATATAAAATGTGGTTTGTTTTTTAATGTGCAAAGAGTTTTATTATGTTCTCTTGCTTTTGTATGAGAGCATGGAGGCAAAACAAAGCATTTTCTATTTTATTTATTGTGAAAGATACTAAACTTGGATTTTGACAGAAAAATCTTACATAGTAGTTGAATCATCTTGTCCCCAATTTTGCATGACTTGATATAGAGTTAATTGTTGTTCATATATTGTAGAAAGCTAAAACATAATATAGAATATAGTATAATAGATGAAATTTAATGTTCATGAGATATTGAGATTTTAAAAAGAAATGGATGAGGTGTCATTAGCCAATAGAATATTTACTCTTATGAATAAATAAAAGTGTACTTCAAATCTTATAATTTTTAATAAAAATGTTTGTAATATTTACTCTTACATATAACTATTAGTCAACGAACAACTAAATCATAATATAGAATATAGTATAATAGATGAAATTTACTGTTCACAAGATATCAAGATTTAAAAAATAATGGATGAGGTGTCATTAGCCATAGATATTTTCTCCCATGTATAAATAATAGTGTAGTTTAATTTTCCTAATTTTTAATATTTGATTTTATATATAAATTATTAGTTAGTATCTCATTTACCATGAGCATCAATAGGACAATATTTGGGTATGCTTAGTTTTCATTTCTTTTCTTGAGATATGTGTTTAATTTCTTACCTTCTAGAAAATTTAATCTTGGATAAAGTTTTCTACCCAATTTTATTGATTGCCCTTACTTTCATTGCTATTTATAATATAACATGAACATTGTACTAAAAATATACATTTTTCTTAAAAACATAATCTTAATTTAATAAAAATAATTTTAGTTATAATTATTGATGAAATAATTTAATTATTTATTTACATAGTGTGAATCAAATCCTTATAAAATAGATAGTAAATTTTATTATTATGTTTTGAGAAATAAAATTTGTTGAAATTTATATATTATATAAAAGAATCACTTTATTTACATTTTTTTTTGTTGGGTAATAGGCCAAAGCCGATATTTTATCACCTTATTTATAATATTATGAATAGATAATTAAAAAAAATTAAAATGGAAATTTATTTGTTATTATTTCTATATTCTAAATTCATATTTCTTAAGTTTTAAAATTGTGAAAAATATTTTATGGCTATTTGATTGGCCAAAAAAAATTGACACAAATTTCATTCACTACAACAGACACTTTATTACACAAAATTTCCATACATAATCTAGATCAATGGGGTAGCTTCCATAATATAAAGATCTAAATAAATATAAAATGTATGCCCCAGCCATAAGGGGTGCAACAAGGCAGCACAAAGGTGTGTTATAAAAAAAATAAGTTACATATCATAAAAAATATTTTAGAATTAATTTGTTGTGCATAAACGAAGAACTCCTCATGGATAAAATTTAACTTTAGCCTTTTTTTTCCTTTTTGGAAGATGACATTAGTATAATTTGGTGTATTCTTGAAGGAGAGCTTTTCGTCTTGACCTATATCTATGCATGCTCAAATCGGGAGGAGGAAACTAAATTTTGATCCACCTCATTTAGGGGGGATTTATCCTCATATCCTCTAAACAAACTAAATCAACATGATCATCACCCTTCCTAAATGTCCCATTAAGTAGTGATTCTTTTAAACAAGCAGCAATAAATGTTGGTAGGATGTGATTGCTTCTCCTTGAGAAAAGATTGGATATCTATATAAGAACAATGTAATATGCATCTGAAGTAAAAACCCTTGTACCTTTCACATGTTGTTTATTTGGGGAGAGAAATAGAAGTTCCAAGTGAACAAGTTGGCAAAGGGAGCTAGAAGAGCTTGAAACCATCTTAGGGTAAATTAGATAATGGTTAGATTTGGCATCAACGCACCACATGGGAGTCTTGTGAGAGACCTAAATTGAGGTAATTAATTCCTTTGAAGAAGTAATCGTCAATCATATCTATAGAGAGGCCAATCTTATGATAGATTGTTTGGAAAAATTCATTGTAGATGGAATTGAATTCAGAAATTTGGGACCGGTTGGAAAACTCTTGTTCTCTCCATGGGTGGTTAGATTTGAAATTTGAACTTTATTTCTTTGTGGTATAACTATTGGAAAGGGTAAAAATTCTTAGGGATAGATTGTGTCAAGTTTATAATTGGAAGTAGATGCTTGTTCTCAATTTCCCCAAGGGTAGTTGATGTTGAATTTTAGATTCTTATTTCTCTATGTTATAGTTGTTTGATAGGGGTTGAAAAAGATAAGCATTCATAGGAGTAGACAACATTGAATTCCTAATCTAGAAGTATATGTTTGTTCTCAATTTTCCTACGAGCAGTTAATTTTTTTTATAATTCTTAGTGTCCTAAGTTCAAGCCATTTGATAGGGGTTGAATGTGGTTGGTAGTGTGATTAGAGAAAGTAGGCAAGTAGCTAAGGTGGCCTATTCCCACTTTATGGCCCAACTATCTATTCTTGTCATTAAAACAAAAATAAAACACCATACATAATATGAGGCTTGATAATTATACCTCTTATATTGATATCTTGATCTATTGAGTACATTCCTTATATCTGATTTATACTTTCTATCTTCTATTCACTATTCTTCTATTCCCCTGATCATCTTTTTAACCTCATTTGCAATTGCCTACTTATATATCCTATTAGGGATGCAGCCCCTAGATGATATCCCTAAGAATAATCTCTTTCCTTAGTTACATATTCAGGAACTGTGTTAACAGATCACACCCTTATCTCTCTAGATCGGTGTTTGTATTCTATTTTTTTTATCAACAATAACTATATTTAAACTAAATATAGTTTTCTTCTATATGTAATATTCACATAAATAAGAATGTCCTTTATTTTGATGAACCTATCTATTTGTATGTTTTTATTATAAGTTGCAACCCAAATAAAAGTTAGAACAAGAAAAAATTGTTCCTAACACCAAATATTTGAGCTTATCAATCAAGCTCTATATCAAATTAAAAGAAGTAGAAATGTAAAATATGCTCAATATACTAATTTATGACATAAGGTATGTGAAAAAATAATAATTGCAAGAAAATAAACACAAAAATCATACCACATCTTAGTGATTTGTTCAAAGAAAACCCTTTAAAGAGAAAGATCCCAATCCAAAGAAACTTAATGTGTTATTCAATATCAAATGGTAGAAGAGATTTTTCTAAAATTTTGCTCCCAAACAATACTGAGGATTAAAGAATAAATTGAGATAGAAGAAAATGTCAATCCTCGAAAGATGCCCTTCGGTGAGGATTCCTTATTTTCAAGATCTCCTCCTTTATTATGTTCCCTTCTTATCCAAATTTCATTCAATTATTTACACATGACTAATTTGAATCTATTATTTATCTTTATTTCTTAAAGAATTACAAACATAAGATAAAATATTGTCATAACATCACATCATTTTATTTCTATATCATCATCATACCAAAAACACATCATCACATAAACACAAACTGAAATCAAATTATTGATAAAAGATGTCCTTGCAATAATCAGTTATCCATATACACATACTATACCCCATCTCTCACGACTATGACAAAATATGAGGACAAAATGCATATTCTCTTACGACTATCACAAAATATGAGAACAAAATTTAAAGGTGGTCTAGGAGCTGGAGGCTATAACAAAACGAATCCCTCTGGATGCCCCTCTGCTCTCCCTTGTGCCTCTCTCAAGCTAACATTCTCCATTGTCAATGTATCCATCCTCAACGGTACTTGTATATCTGATACTCTCATCTGACGAAGTGTCTCGAGCTCTCCTCGCAAACGATCTTGCTCTGTTTTGAGTCCATCTATATTAGCACATAGTTGTTGCATACGATCTTGCTCTTGTTTGAGTCCATCTATCTTAGCACATAGTTGTTGCATCTCTATCTGATGAATTGTATCGAGCTCTCCTAGCACACGATTTTGCTCTACTTTGAGTGCATCTATCTTAGCACATAGTTGTTGCACAGGATGTTGCTCTACTTTGAGTGCATTTGTCTCAGCAAATAGTTGTTGCACACGATCTCGCTCTAATTTGAGCGCATAATTCGTAGCACATAGCTGTTGCACCTCTATCTGCATTTGTCTCTCCCTCTCTCGGGCCTGATCAGGTTGGATCTGCAGACTATTCCGTTCTGCTTGAGCTTGGTCTCTCTCAATTAGGGCCACACCTCTCACAAACTCTGCCCTTGCTAATCTCTCATAAAGTTGATCCATCTCTACCATAGCAGCATATATTTTTTCCGTGGCCCTATCGCACTCTGGAGTGTTCGCTGCGAAACACAAACACCAAAAAATGTTAGTTCCATGTATCTCGAATCACAAGAAGCTCTAACTATTTTCTAAACACATACTCATCTATATTTATGAAAACTCAGCGTGCGCAAAAACATATTTGATTTATGTGATTATTAACAGGTGTGACTGTGGTGTAATGACTATCAGGTTAATTCAGCAGTGGTTACATTTAGAATTCTTAAAAAAAGTGATCTAATCCTGCCTGAAATATTTAAAAGGAAAAGAAAAGAACATTTCAAGGCAGCCTATAATCTCTGCCAACATTCCGAAAACTAAGAAACCTTTAAGGTTGACCATAACCTAGAAAATTTAATTATCAAACAGTAAATCGCAAACCATAATGCAGTAACTACGAAAGAGAGACTTACCAGTTACTGAAGATGCAGTTCTTGTTGCAGATGCCTCTGAAGACGATAAGGTAAAACGGGGATATGTAGCGGAATTGGTAGTGGAAGTTGGTCCTGATGAAAATGACATCCCAGATGTTGGTACGGTTACAGCAGCACAAGTAGTGGTCTGTGCTAGTGCAGTCCCTTCACCAGATAAAGGAATTGTAATTGTAGGTGCACTGGTGGTTGATGAAGACGAAGCAACAGTGCAAAACGCATTTGATGGTTGCGATACAGAGGAGGATTGAGTTGCTGAGGAAGTGGGCGGATTTCCCACCTGAGTGTTGGAAGGCGTGGGTGGAGTAAATGCTATGCCTGGAGTGCGGAAAGACAGATCCACATCCAGAGCAGAAGATTGCGAAGGGATTGCAAAGAATGGCGTAGGTGGACAAACCGTAGGGGCGTCGAAGAGAGCCGTAGGTGGGTAAGCCGTAGTGCCGCCGAAGAGAGGCGTAGGCGCGTAACCCGCAGTGGCGATGAAGGGGGCACCAGGGGCGTAAGTCGCAGTGACGCCGGGGAAAGGCGTAGGTGTATCAGCCGCAGTGACTGATACGGGGAATTCAAATCCTCTGTCCGCCATGGCTAAAGTTCAAGTAATGCCGAAAAAGGATTAAAATTGAAAACTGAATCCTTGAACCCTAGGGTTTTGTAAAATAAACAATCTGTTGTTCCTGTAAGCCTGTTACCTGATTTGGTTTGTTAAAGCATTCTCCACTAGGATTTATATGATATCATAGGCACCAGTTGGGTTGGGTAGGATTGGCCGACCATATAGTAATAGAGGATTTATTATTTTATTTTAAAAAGATCTTTAAGATTTCAAGCGGAAACAAATTAACCTTAATTCACAACGTAGGGCTAGTGTATATTTGTGCTAATTATTTATTATAATTTTGCAGTATTGTTAGTTGAAAATTATATTATTTTAATTATATTTGAGTCTCATAAATT
>NW_026730032.1:0-25965 GCF_030272615.1 Cryptomeria japonica
TTTCAAATAATCTTGGTATTTATCCAAGAAAACTATTTGCATTTCGGGCCAAGTAAATATTGAACCAACTTGTAAGCCCATAAACCATCTTAATGTTGATTCTTTCAAAGTGGGGGGAAATAACTTCAACTTCTGATTATCATATGTATAATCATATGTCTGAAATAACATTTTGAATTCAAAAAGAAATTGATCATGATCTTCAGAACTTTTTCCTCTAAAAGTTGGTAACACCAAAGGTGAAATATTTTTCATAGGAGGTTCATTATCTCCTATATTCAAATTAATAAGATATAGGAATGTCCTATTTTGTGAGGGATATTCATTCTCTACTCGGACACCCATTTTTTCTTGTTGATGTTGTTCTTAATGTTCAACTTATTCTTCAATTTCATTTTGTTGTTCTTCCATGAATAGATCAGGGTTATGATTTCTTGGAAGAAATCTTCCAAATTGATCTCTAGATCTTACCATCAACTGCTCAAATTTTCCTTATCAACACTAAGATTCTAACTTCAATAGTCAAATATTTTTAATGCTCCCCAATGATGACACAAAAAATGGTGGGCAAGGTCGTTGCTTTGTCAAATCACACTATTTAATTTATCTCAATATTGAACCAAGGTGTGTCGAAAGTTATTTGTGATAGGGGTCTCTATACAATTTTGGGGGGTTTTGCACTATACAATAGTGACTAACACTTGGTTCAAACTCCATCAAGAGTTTTTCAAGAGATATCAAGAGCTCTTAGTCTTGACTATCAATCAAACTAAAATCTGGATTTCTAAATAACTTATTTCTAAGGAGACCCATTTTTGGCAATAGAAATGTAACAAGATAAAATTAAGCTGAAATCATGGAGTTCCCTAGAAAACTTGAAACTAATTCTAAGTATAAGAATTTTAATCTAGATTAAGTGCTTGAAAATAAATCTAATTACACTTGCAGGAATAAAACATAACCCCTAAATCCATGATTTGACTTAACAACAATTTTGCTTCCATTTCTACCATCAAATTAACTATCTCATTAACCATGTTGTTACTAGTCTAATATACAACAATTACATTATGCATACAAAAATGTGAAACCAGGTATTACTTCTCCTAACAATAACATTCAACTTTAAATCTAATTCTGATTACTGGAAAGAAATTACCAATAGTTGAAACTTAACATTTCAGTGAAAAGAAACCAAAGTAAATTAATCTCAATTTTGAAGCTTTAAAAGAACTAAAATCACAACAAAGATCACCTCCCTTCAGTTGAGTAGGCCCTTCTCTTCCACTAGTGGGATCTTGAAACACAAGTACTAAGATCAACTTTCTACTCTTACTAATATATGCTTCAAAAAGGAAGTAAAACAAATTATGAGTATTACAAAGAAGATTCAGCTCAACTGAAACTAAGTACTGACTAAATTCTGACTAGCTACTCAACTGAGAACAAAGGGATATATAAATACCCTTATTCAAATTTTAAACTAAGGTTACCCGCCTACGGCAATAGTAATGACTACCACAAAAACTGGATAAAAATAATGAAAGAAATAAATAAACTCCAAGAAGAAGTTGAGTTTTGAATAACGCCGATGAAACACGCCAATGAAATAGGAACAAAAAGAGAGATCACGGAAGATCTCATTTTTAAATAACTATAGGTTATCATCTTTCGTGCATGCAAAAACTGTCATGAAACTTGTCGAATTCTACTTGTTTACTCACAATGTATTTAAAAACACATAAATGCAGATAAAACAAAACTTGAAGATATAAGTCTGATTACCACCATATTTTCATCACATAGACATGCAAAAAGATAAACATTGCATCATAAATATTATTTATAATTAGTAGAGTATTATAGTAAAAAGTAAACAAACATGTATGCAATAAGGTATGCCACCAGGCATATTAGCCTGAAGATTCATAAAAGTATAAAATATAAACTATAATAAAAAAAGTGCAATGTTTTCTCCTTGTCAACAACTTTCTCTGTTGAGTTATGGGTTTCTTTATGGACATACATACTACAACATTATTCTTTATCCTAATACAATTATGAAGTGTATCATTTGTGACAAGTTGTACTATTGCTTGAAGTCTCAATTTGATATGGGATTAGAAGGTGTTGAGAAGAGAACCAAAGATGAAACTTTGTATGTAAATTTAGAAAAATGATATGAAAAGTGGCAGAAAGCCAGTGTGGCATTGTAAAAATCTATCACCGAGATAGTATGGTCAGTGAGACATAAAATCAGTTCATGGGGCATTGTAAACATAAAAGTTTTAGACAAAGCCAGTCAGGTAACTTTACGAGTGGTTTTTATTCCATGAAATTTTTTGTGTCTATTTTGTGGTGGCTTGATTTGTTTATTGTTTACTTTTAGTTATTTTCTTCATATTGCATTGCAAGAAAATCAGATTCAATTTATACAAGTTGTTAAAATGTTGTTTGAATTGATGAAACACTAATTCACCCCCTGTCTCAGTGTTTCTTGTACTGCAATAGAGGCAATCTCTCTGACTATTATCGATTTAGAATAAACATAAGATGTTTAATATTAGAAAGGTGCATTTAATCTTTCAAGATAATCTATAATAAAAGTAGTGGATTGTTTAATAGCCAATCTGAAGTGATACAATTTTAAAATGATGTATCAGTTAAATTGAAAATTGTTTTCCTTGGCTTAACAAAGAGTTTTATAAGTGTTCTAGGATGCTATGCAAGATTTTAAGAGTGATAGACAACATAAGGTTCTTCAATTTCAGTGCAAGAAGAGAAACATCTATAATACAAATTCTCTGATTCAGTTTCTCCTTACAACATAAGTGATTATCTAAAAAAGAAGGTATGTAAAATATTGGGAAATAAGGACTTTGGAATCTAGTTCACATAATACCACTACCCAATGGAATGAAATCTACTGATCCCCACCCTTAAAACTAAGGTTTTTCCAATCAAATACAAAATGAAATGACCATTCAAATTTTTCTTTTTATCAAATAGAATGGAATTCGGGGATTATTTCCAACACCCCTCGTTAATCAGAACCACCAATATACTATCCATCCTTTTGTTTTTTGCAACTTTCTTCAACTGCTACAACAATCAAACCACTCATTGATTTCTCCTTTGAAAAAGATGACCTCTTTTCCTTTTTTTTGTTAACTAGTTGTTGTTATAGCTGCTGCACTTTTTAGCATTCACAATGTCTTTGGTACATTTGTTTGGCTTCCTCAAATGTTGCAGTAGTCTTTCAAACTCTTTATTTTCAAGTCTTTCAAACATCAACCCGGAACTTCCTTCAACTTCACAATCTGTAGTTCTCTTCTAGAAAATTATTTTATTTGACTCAAAATTGTTGGTGTAAATAATTATTCATCATGGATATTATTACACTTTACTTAAGTTTACTTAGGTACATGCATTTCATAGTAGTTTGGGTATGAGACACTTGGGTGTTTGTGCCACATTGGGATAGTGTGTGTAGGAGAATTCCCACCTTTTGTGGACTTATCTTGTTGTTACACTCCACATTCAGTGGGTGATCCACCTCATGTGGAATATTATATTGTTTCTCCTACCTACCCACACCTATTTCCTATCTTCCCTTGTTTCTTATTGAGCCACATGTCATGCTTGTGTACTCACATATCCATATAGCCTTGCCTATATAAGCAGGCTCATCTACATTGTTTGGACAGACATAATGGGCAATCATTGAACATCTTGTAATGATCCAGTTGATCATATTTTGCATCTTGATAGAATATAGTTTATTCCTATCATCTATTTTATTCTCTCTTATTTGTGCTTTCCATTGCCTCTTGATCTTGGCAAAATATCACATGGTATCAGAGCCATTAGAGTGCCATTGGTTTGCCAATTGAGAGAAATTTGGGGTTTCCATTTTTGGAGCTTTCTATTGCAGGTTATTATTGGATCTTGTTGGGTCATATCTAAGGTCACCATTGGATTGAGGAGGTTTGAGCAATTAAGAATTGCCTTTTATTTCATCCAAATCCGATATCCAAGGCCAAACCTAGAGCCATTTGAAGGTGGAGGGTGGTGACTTGTCCCGGCACCGATCTGAAATTTTGGAGCATTTTTGGCCAAATCCGTCATCGCCATTGCGCTCAGAAGGCCCCAAAAACTCCAAGATCGATTTTCAATTCATCGAAATTGGCCTCCGTCATCCCAAGTTGAAAAATCTCCCCTCCCAACCCGTCATATGGACTTGCAGGTACAGTCTAAAAATATTTTTTTAATTTTTTCCATTTTTTATTAATTTTTGAAAAATAAAAAAAAATATTAGGGGGGGGTGTTTTTGTGTTTTTTCGTTTTTTTCTATCTAAAAAAAAAAAAACGAAAAAAAAAATCGAAAAAAATTTCAGGGGTCACTAGAACATTTGGGTCAAGATTCCAACGGCCAATCGTCGGAATTCCGACCACATTTCGTCGCACTACCAACAAAAAAGGTCGTCAAAAACTTTGTGTCGGAAGTTCCGACTATCCTTGTGGTCATCGCAATTTCAATATCACCTCCAACCCTTCCGACGACCACCATGCATGCTCATTCTGCGAACAAATACCGTCACCATCTCGGGCTATTGTCGGAATTTCGACAGAGGAGTGTCGTCGGATGCACAACATCCTTGTCAAGCGTTTCATTAGTAGTCATTGGAATTCCAACGACAATAGATGATGTGGGTCAAATGGCTTTGTCGTCGGTGCATGAAAGCATTGAACGAGTTCTACTTTTAAAAATTACATGAAACATTTTTAATTTATTTGATTCAATGTTATTTGCAAAAAATGATTATCAATGATGTTTCCTTTCTCCAAGAATTGTCTAGGACCTTTCCATCAGATAATATGTAACATCGAATGACTAAATTTTTTCTTTACAATTGCTTATTTAATTTAATTATTATCTCAGCGTGAATTAAAATTTATATCTGTACGGAAGCAGAACATACAAGTTGAAGAGTCTCTTGCATGCAAATTTCCTAAAAGAAAGCAAGTAGGCATTATCTTGAATGACATGGAAATAAGCTCATCAACTGCCTAGAAGAGAGCAATTGGAGAATGGCAGAGGAAAGTGTTTAAGGGTGATAAATAGATAGATAGTATGCAATACAAACAAACAATGTCTGGAGTGTCTGATGTGACGTCTCTAATTTATGTCCGGAGGGTCTAACTGGTTTTGGAGTTCCTACGAAACCTATTGGGCCATGCTTGGAGGAAATCAATGTGTTCATGCAAGGAGCACCTTTTTTCTATTATGAGAATGATACTTTTGCATCGAGGGATATTTGGAAGTCAATATCCAAAAAATTGTATAGTGTGGAACAAGAGTTGGCGGACTCGAAGTATAATTGTCAGCTTTCAAAAGACCAAGAGGTTATGTACACAATCTCCCAATAGAAGAGCTATTTCAAGAATTACCTCTCCCCCCCATGACTATTCAGGAAGCACTTCCTCAAACAAAGGACTATTGGCCTCCATGGGATCAAAGAAAAAAATTAAAGCATAGACTCTAGATGATGTGGTTGTGTCCTTCGTGAAGAAATCTACACTATAATTGAAAATTCACAAGGGATACTGCAAGATAGTGAAGAGAAATATAGTCTTGAAAAGTGGGGAGAATGGATCTTGGTTTGGGTGGGGCCAAGTCAGGTGGCTCCTCTAGAGGTTGACGAGATAGAAATCATATTAGGATTTGAAAAAGATCACACTCGTGAAACTTCGTGTGCGAGTGATTGATTGCGGTGTTTGGGTAATGCATTCCAAATAGATACAGTTGTATTCCAAATGGGTAATGTCTTGATGGCATGCAACTGTATCTATTTGGAATGCATTACCCAAACACCACAATCGATCACTCGCACACAAAGTTCCATGAGTGTGATCTTTTTCAAATCCTAATATGATTTCTATCTCGTCAACCTCTAGAGGAGCCACCTCACTAGGCCCCACCCAAACCAAGATCCCTTCTTCCCACTTTTCAAGATTGTATTTCTCTTCACTATCTTGTAGTTTCCCTCATGAAATTTCAATTATAGTGTAGAGTGCTTCACGAAGGACACCACCACATCGTCTAGAGTCTATGCTTTAATTTTTTTCTTTGATCCCATGGAGGCCAATAGTCCTCTGTTTGAGGAAGTGCTTCCTGAATAGTCATGGGGGGGAGAGGTAATTCTTGAAATCACTCTTCTATTGGGAGATTGTGTACATAACCTCTTGGTCTTCTAAAAGCTGACAATTATACTTCGAGTCCGCCAACTCTAGTTGTTCCACACTATAGAAATTTTTGGATATAGACTTCCAAATATCCCTCGGTGCAAAAGCATCATTCTCATAATAGAAAAAAGGTGCTCCTTGCATGAACACATTGATTTCCTCCAAGCGTGGCCCAATAGGTTTCGCAGGAACTCCAAAACCAGTTAGACCCTCTGGACATAAATTAGAGACATCACATCAGACACTCCAGACGTTGTTTGTTTGTATTGCATACTATCTATCTATTTATCACCCTTAAACACTTTCCTCTGCCATTCTCCAATTGCTCTCTTCTAGGCAGCTAATGAGCTTGTTTCCATGTCATTCAAGATAATGCTTGTTTGCTTTCTTTTAGAAAATTTGCTTGCACATGACTCTTGAACTTGTATGTTATGCTTCTGTATAGATATAAATTTTAATTCATGCTCAGATAATAATTAAATAAAATAAGCATTTGTAATGAAAAGATTTAGTCATTCGATGTTACATATTATCTGATGGAAAGATCCTAGACAATTCTTGGAGAAAGGAAAAATCATTGATAATCATTTTTTGCAAATAACACTGAATAAAATAAATTAAAAATGTTTCATGTAATTTTTAAAAGTAGAACTCATTCAATGCTTTCATGCACCGATGGCAAAGCCATCTGACCCACACCATTATGCATAATAGAACAAATCAATATAATAGGCTATTATAAAGAATATATACAAAAATATGAAAGAACATTGAATTACCATTACAAACCCATAAACCATTAGATAGTGAAAATAGATATAAATTTGTAAATGTCTCCCTATAAACACGACAACCATAACCAAAACAAAAAAAAATCTTACCCGCAAAAACTTAGCTGGTGAGTTGCAAGTCTACAACATTTCTCAGATGATCAAACCGTTTCTTAATTTTGTTCCTCCGGTTAGTCAATGGATTTAGTTGCATGCTCAAGTTTACTATTTGAAGCCTTCTCTTTCCCTATATTTGAGACATAATAAAATTCTTGTGAGTAGGAAATTGATTCAGGAGTTACGTGTGAAGAATTTGGCAAAGTAAATGATGACAATCAAACTCAAATTTTATCTGTCTTGATTAAAGACTTTTATCCTGATGGCATTAAATTAAATTTTTTCTCTATTTTTTGGTGATCTCTAGAGCAGAGGTTGCTTTGCATTGACCTGGGATACATTTAACTTGTGTTGTATCTGCAGAAATATGTATCCTAGGATGATGCAATGCAACCTTTGGTCCACCAATACCAGGTAGAAGAGAAAGTACTTTAATTTAAAGCCATCATAATAAAATGCTTTCAAGACATATATTAGGTATAAAAGGAAGCCTAACCTGTCATTTGAAAGGGTTTACCTACAATTCAAGTGATATCTTAATTATAAAATCAATTCAATTCCAAGTGAACATGCAATCAAGCATTCATCAAGAATTGAAGGATAAATCAAGTTAATAAAGATATTTAATAAAGATATCATCTTTTAAATTAAGAAATGGGCAGGAGATTAAGACTACAAACCTTCCATATTGCACACTTCAAGGTATATTAAAATCAGTTTAAAGTGTATTCATTTAGGGACCTTGCATAAAATATTCTCAACTTACATATCATAAAAGGATCTGCTCCACCAATACCAGATAGAAGAGAAAGTACTTTAATTTAAAGCCATCGGGATAAAATGCTTTCAAGACATATAAAATCAAGTGATGTCTTAGTTATAAAATCAATTCAATTCCAAGTGAACAGGCAATCAAGCATTGAAGGAGAATTCAAGTTGGTGCAGGTGAATTTGGAAGACAAAAGGACTCAATGAAGCCATTAAAGACTTTTGAAGGTCTTAGGAGTGAAGAGCCAATCAATTATGCACACAATGAATTTAGGTAAGTGAAGAGGTAATGGAAGAATAAAAGAGGTACACAAAGGAAGAAGAGTGAAATAGGTGGTTTGGGATGGAGGTTACAAGTATATATGATAATTCGTATGGATAATTTGTTGAAAATAAAGAGGCAAATAAGCTATCACAACTTCAACATGAATGAATGCCTCATCTACAGAAGTAAAAGGTACCTCTAATGGTTTCAAAATTTGTCAAAAATAGTTATGATGTACCAAATAATCAAGTGGAATATCCTTTAGGTAACTAATATTATCTTCAAACTATTTATTTTGATTTTCATCATATCCTTTCCATGTGCATTTCCCTTGGTTTTAGTCCCATTTTTTCTTTATTTTATATATATTCAAAACAAAATTTATAGATGCCTCTACTTGTCTCACCACTCATTAATTGTTTGGGATTTTCATTCTATTAACCACGGTTGGCATCTATTCTAAGACTTTGTGTCATGGCCAAGCTAAATTATTATTCTCTCCATCTTGTTAATGACCATTTCATTAATGAATCCTTCCTCGTAATTTTGGATAAGTGAGACAATGTTAGCTCAAGGAATCTTTTCAATCCTCTTTCAAGATTCTTTCCCAAGTAATAATCTTGCATATTGGAAAATAAATTACGCTTCTATTTTTCCAAGCTACTCTTCCTTATAATGTTTAGATTTATTCTAAAGTGCTCATTGTGACTCATGTTTACTACTATTCCTATTAGTCTCATTCCAATATCTCCTACAAAAATATGGAATGATTACATTTATATTTTATTTGTGTCTACTAAATATAGCATCACTTTGATGAAATGAGTACTAAGTGATCCATTCTTATGAGGGGTTCATGTAAACTACTCATGAGAATGGGTTAGCTTGACTCTAAAACTATGCAAGTGAATCTTGATATAAATATCATAGTATGAAAGTCTTGTGAAAACACTCATTCTTCTAGCATTGAAAGTTGTGAGAGAGTTATTAAGGGGATTCTCATGTGTATAGATTCAATGTATAAGTTAAAGATAAATTTTGAGGTGATATTTCTTTCCTTTTGGTACATCTATCTTTAAATTGGATGTTCTTTTGCCTTCATGGTAGGGAGTAAGTAATTTTTATGTGGGTTCCTTTTTTCATTCTTGGATTATTAAGGAAAACATAGTTTGTGAAGAGGAGGTTTTGCTTGTTATCTTATAAAAAAATTGGGTATTAGCTATTATAATAAATGATAGACAAAACAATGTCCTCTAAGGCTGTTGAAAAGAAATATCTATATGATGGATTCTCTTCCCAATTTATCTTCAAAGTTATTTAGTAAATATTTGGGAAAGCAAAATAGGGAATGTTGATTTGCAAAGGAAGAACTAAATCTCCCAAGCTTGTTCCAACAACCATAAAATTTTATGATTGGGATGCAAGGGAGATTAGTGGATTTGATGGGTTGGCTTTGGCTAGATTCACCTAAGACAATTGATGATTTATTAGGCATTGTTGCCGTCAATGCATTGTTAAGGTTATTATGGTTGATTATCAAAGCTAGTGGGATTCAAAATATAGAGGCGTGTTTAAGATAATTCTTATCATTGGTTGGTTAATAAAAATATTGTTTCAAGATTGATGCACAAACATATTACAAGGGCACTTTTATGATGTATGTGAAATAATCACATTATTAAGAAAAATAATAGGTAATCTATAGGCAAGAATACTCCATATATAGATATTCTATATGAGGGACATGACTAATTCCACAAACTATAAGATTGACTAGGCTTTTCTCATTAGTGGAATCATATAATAGCTAGTGTGTATTGTTGGCTAGATGCATGAATTTGTAGTTTCCATACAACTAAGAAATGATAATGTTTCTAAGTACAAACCAAGTGGGAACTATAGACCCACTAATCTAATTTGTCTTATTGATAATAGAGAGTATCCAATACATTTATTAAGACCCTGATTATGGTCATGGTAGACCACACAAAGAATGACTTCCATATGAGGCTAAGAAGGTGATCCATGAACAAGAGTTTGTTTCATTCAATCCTTAACATTAACTATCATTAAGGTGGAGAAATTTTTGAGGTGAGAAATTTATTGAAATATTACTTAATATTCTAACTGGAGATATTACATACTAATCATGAAGTGTGAGTTCATATGACTCACTAATATATAATGATAAAGTATTACATAATTAAAATTGTAAAAAACACTACCTACTTGATATTAAATTTATTATTATTCTAATGTGCAAAGAATAAACAAGATTATGTAGGAATTAAATCTGTTACGGTTTCATCATTAATAGATGAATGGATTGAATGAGTGATCGGTGAAGTAGTTAAATTTGTGCCTATAATTCTAGAGGTTGGAGAGTTTAAAAGCATTGCATGTACATCGATCATTGACGGCGGAATTAATCCATCTACTTGTGCACATAAAAGGTCCACATGACTGCATCTTAAAACTTACTCATTGGATATGCTTTCTACTATTGCTTTGTCAATCACATCCACAATATTTCCTCTCGCAAAAGATTTCCATACCTAAACAAGAATGACTAATACTCATCTTGATGAGATATATAATATAATCTGCCTTTCCGTCTAGATTCTCTGTATTACACGGGGAGAAATAGGGGTGATGGGGGAGGAGATTAAAATCTTGTATCAGGATGTAGATTTATTTTCCGACCATATTAATGTAACGAAAATGAACTGAAAATTTTCTTGATTAATCTGTTCTAATACCCTAACTAGCAAGGAATTTTGTTGATACAACTATAGCACAAGTTCAAGAAAATTTCACTGCAAAAATACCAGTCCTCAAGAGCTCTCGCATCCATAAATCTTTCTCAAAGATGACTTCTTCCTCCATCCGTAGCTCTTATTGTTGTTGACAGAGGCCCAGGCGTCGCCATTTATACAGCCCATTTTGGGCTCCCTTGCAGTCGTCCTCGCTGGTTATGTGCCAGCCCTTGGCACTTCGTTCCCCCATTCCCCGTTGCGGCCGTGTTTGTCACACCAATGATCGCTATAGAGGCGGGACGAATGAGATAGGCAGGATTTTGTAAAGAGGTGGGATTTTGGTCTTTTCTTTTTTTTTAAAGTAATGCACGCGTTCGTCAAAATTCTGACGAACATGAGCACTTTTTCTAAAAAACCCCTAATGTCATTGGATTATCGTCAGAATTCTAACGAAATTGGGCATTTTTAAAAAAAAAATCAAGTTTGATCACAATATACCTTCTCCGTCGGAATTTTAGGCTAAATGTATTAGTGGGTTCACCGCAATACCTATGGCCCCACAGTCACTGCGGGTAACCGCAGGCACCTCGGCCCCATAGTGTACCTGCGGGTGACCGCAGTCACTGCAGCCCCTCCCCGCATGGGGGGAGGTACACTGATTTTTTTCTTTTCTTTTTTTAATAAATAAAAAAATCATTTTTTCTTTTTTTTTTTAAATAAGTCTTTTTTTAATAACAAAAAAATAAACTTTTTTATAAAACTTTTTTTTCTTTAATAAATTTTTATTAAAGTCTTTTTTTTATTTCATTATTTTATTTTAAATGACTATCGTCTTTTTTTTTTTCTTTTTTTTTTTAATAAAGTTTTTTTTTGCATGGGCATAATAGATTGTTTTTTCTAGATTTTTAAAATCTTTTAAAAACACACAAACATCATTTAATAAGTCAAATTTGGAACACTTTTTTTCTTGTCACTTCACATCTGTCTTGGAGTGCTTCCAACCGGCAGTCAAGGGGGGGGGGGTTGATTTTCTCCTTCATATCTCTTGGCCACATCCCAATCAGAGGCATCTTTTTCTGCAGTATTCTACAGGGCTTCTTAGTGGCATCATCTTCATGTTTCCAGATTTGCACTATCATGTTGTATGCTCTTGCATGAGCAATGTTGTACTCGCACTATCATAAAGTGCCACACCTCTTTGTATCTTGTCATTGTTGACTATTTGATGTAATCCTCTTGTACATGTAGATTAGGAATATCTTGTGAGACTTGGTGCATGGCTCTAGTTGAGACTTAGATTTTACACATTTGTGCATGGCTCCTGTGAGACTTGGATTGTACCAGTATTTATGTTATTTCTGAGTATCCAGATGATGCTCATAGTAGGTTGTCTACAAGCCCAATCCTCATTTTTGTGCAGCGAGTGATTCATCGTCATCGACTTGGTACCTAGTTTTGTCATACTTTGACATTATTAGTGCAACATTGGCTCTCTTTCTTCCTTATGGGAAGGTATTTTGGTCATCATTATTGGACCCTCTTTGTAGGATATTCGACATTGAGGGGGGGTTTCATGGTCTCTTCTTCTCTCTTATGGGGGGGACATAGTTTTGTTCTTCTCATTCATCATTGAGAGCATTGTGTGCTTTCATCATCTCCCTTTTGGGGGAGGGTTTTTTCCCATTGGGTTTTTCTCTCTTTCCTCATTTATGGGAGATTGCATTTACATTTGTACATGGGTACCTTACATGGCCTCGTAGTCGGGACCCATCTTGCATTACTTAGTTGCATTGTAGACTTAAGTGCATTCCCCTAAGTTGCACTTAAGGGGCGGTGTTGGTGTAAATAATTATTCATCATGGATATTATTACACTTTACTTAAGTTTACTTAGGTACATGCATTTCATAGTAGTTTGGGTATGAGACACTTGGGTGTTTGTGCCACATTGGGATAGTATGTGTAGGAGAATTTCCACCTTTTGTGGACTTATCTTGTTATTACACTCAACATTCAGTGGGTGATCCACCTCATGTGGAATATTATATTGTTTCTCCTACCTACCCACACCTATTTTCTACCTACCCTTGTTTCTTATTGAGCCACATGTCATGTTTGTGTGCTCACATATCCATATAGCCTTGCCTACATAAGCAGGCTCATCTACATTGTTTGGACAAACATAACAGGCAATCATTGAACATCTTGTAATGATCTAGTTGATCATATTTTTCATCTTGATAGAATATTGTTTATTCCTATCATCTATTTTGTTCTCTCTTATTTGTGCTTTCCATTGCCTCTTGATCTTGGCAAAATCTCACAAAAACATTTTCCATTCCTTTTGAAAAATCAAACCTTTAATGATTGTTAACATTTTTCACATATGAAAATTTGTACAACTTTTTGAACATACTCATAATTTTTTTCCAAATAGATCCATAGGTCCATCCCTAGTCCATTTTTATAAAACCTATCATAGATTCTTTCTTCTAACACATCTTTTCAGAATGATTTATTAAACCACAAATTTTACATGGATGCAAATTCCTAAACATATCTTCAATGTGACCTTCTCTATTACAATGAGAACACTAGGTTTCTTTCTTTCTTTGGACTGATTTGTTTAAAATGTTTATCATGTTGAATATATTTTTCACCTTGGCTATATCTAAGCCCTTCATATTTTGGCCTCTCTATTCTCTGAATGGTCTCATTGATTCCTTGTCCATACTTTCTCAATCCTTTACCTTCATAACCCATTTTCTTCATAATCTTCAAACCAACATTATTATCATAGCAACTAACAATATTTGCAAACACATTGTCATCTCCTTTCTTACATTCTTTATTACAAACACACTCACACTTACCAATTATACAATTATACTAATCATTTTTGCCACATGATACATCACACACAAATGAATTTAACTTCAAACATTTATTCTCCTATTTCAATTTTGATATTTCCTTCTTTTGTAAACTATTTTCTTCTTCTATCCATTTTAGTTTCTTTCCTAAGTCATCAATAAAATTTACTCTTTGTTCTAACTCCTTGTTCTTTTTCTTAATATCATTAAACAACTTTAACTTTTCCTCTAGCATTTCATATTTCTCTTTTACTTTGTTCAATTGTTTTTAAGCTCACAATTCTCATCTAAAAGTTTACTTTTTCTAGCTTGTCCCTCTTTTATAATTGCAATCATTTCTGATTTTGATTTATTTATTTTCATTAATTCATTTTTAAAAAGATCCATCTCAATAACTAAATTTTCATTTTCTTTCTTCACCTCCATTCCTATCTTTCCTATTGACAAAATATTTTAAGTTATTTGATAGATTAGCTACTATGATTTGGACAAAACCTGTACCTTGACTAATCTGTGATATCCTTTGTTACTATATCAACCAATCCTTCAACTACATATTAACATATGGAATTTCTTACCTATACACATTACCCTATTTTGTTTATACATTAAATGATTTAACATAACATGATCTAGCTTTTGATAACATCAAACTTTAAATACTATGACTTTTTCTACATATCATTCTTCACATGTTGTAATAAAAAATATTTTCACACACATTTTTCTATTTTTATATCTTTGATGAAAATAACAATAACTTTTATCAGCAAACAAAAGTCACCTTTGACTGAGCCAATATCTAGACAACTCGCCTTTCTTCACTCTTCCTCAATATTATTCATTGTCTCTTTCTGGTTGCATTCATCAACACCTCCTGCTATCACTCCAGTGGACTGCACTAGTAGATTCTTCTTGAATACAATCTCATTGAATTTCCTAATTGGTATAGCCATACACCTTCACTACTCTTTTATCTTTTGCGGTTTAACAAATATGAGCAACTCTAACTTCCTTGCTCTTTGATACTTGTTGTTGACAACTAGTCTAGGTGTTGTAGGCTATATATAAAATCCTCCTTGCAATGACAACTATAGCTCTTCTTTGTCTCCCCTTTATTTATTCATTGACTTCTTCATTGATTTGGTCATTCCTCCACTCACAACTTCACAATAATGACAATAACCTCTTTTGAGGTGGGATCAACTGAATAGTTTTCCCCCTTTTTCTCTCTTGGCTTGGTCTTCTTCTTGTTACTACAGCTACACCTCTACAAAATCTAGTGATCTTATTTTTTCAGTTGTGGCTTTACATCTCTTAAATGGATTCCTACAACCTTTTGAGGTGTGGTGACTTGATGTGGTGTGGTGTTCTAAGAAATGATTTGCACACCTTTAGTCTTTACTCACGTCTTTGCACTCCAATAACATCTTTACCTTAAAAAATTTCTACGAATTTATCTCCAATTAAAGAAAACAATCTTAATCATCTCCTTATTTATTTCCCTTAGCTGAATGTGCTTATTCATTCATTCATTTCCCTTGGCTTCTTCCAACTAAGAGTCCTCTACACTAACGATTCTCTGCTCCAATAAACTCCTATCACAATGTGAACTCCTTTTGACTAGAGATTTCTTAATAAGCAGAACTCCAAATATTTGAATTAAAAACTTCAAAGTCATACTATCCAAAGTATCACCTTCAGAAGCTTCTGCTCTATCTTGTCTGCACTATAGTATCACGTTCAGCAGCTTCTGGGTACCCTTTCACTTGGGCAACACTCTAGCAGTAACTCCATTTTCTTGTAAACTCAATTCACTCGCAATATGGATGAGCATGTGATTTATTCTTGAGCAGCTTGTCCTCAAACCAAAACTCCTTCAGATTCATCTCCCTCTCTAAGATCTGATAATCTGTGGGCTCTGATACCACATGTTGGAATGAATAGAGAACACACATAGCAGAAATATAGTTCTTCTTCCACAAGTTTGCTACTACACAATAGATTTCATTGACTTAATTATACATATACCATTTACCTCAGATTACTCATGATCTATTGATCATTCAACTCTTAATGATTAAACTTGTTACATGTACCTCTTCTATAGAGGCCTTTAGAACAATCTATAATTCAACATACATCCATAGGATAATGTACTAAGAAACATCTAGAATGATAATATTAAATTATATTTAATGTTATGTATAAAGTGTGTGATGCCAGTTCATGGGACAATGAACTTGTTGAAGGAGTAAATGAAAATATATTTGAATCAACCAAAAATCTATCTTCAATGTTGCTTCTATTTAATGTTATAGTTTGACTGCACATATGGAGGATGTTGAGATGATAGGAAGACAATGGGTAGTTGAGATTATTTCAAACAATTGGTTGGTGGCTCGCCGACTTCATGCCTTTGCTGGGCTATTGTGCTTGCAGATTTGGACCTCCATCAAAATAAAAATAAAAAATGATTTGGTTTGATTTCAAAGTATCTTTTATTTATAGTAGCATAAATGTATATTTATATTAGTGACCTCAAGGAGTTCAAGTTTGAGAAAATACTACAAACTACAAATGTAAAAATTTTGAATTCAACATTGTATACAATCAGGCTTATCATTGCTGTAGAATAATCTTTTTCACATTATGGACTTAAATCTTGAAAAATATAGATATTTTATGAAATTCACTGTAGATTTCAATGATCTTTTGTGCATGAATATATTTCACAAAAGAATAAATCTAAAATATACTTTATCATTTTTATATCTCTAAAATTTGTATAAATTTATATATACATATATACATAAAGGCACACACTTAGATGAATCTAGAATTCCTTTATTATTTCATATCTATATTTTCAAGGCCATGTCAGAAATTATTCTTAACTATCTATGATTATATTGGTTGAATTTTACTTCTCATAATTTAACAATAGAAAAGTTCAAAAAAGTTAGTCTCCATGTTCTCTACTTCATGATATCACATTTTTTATGAATTCACACATATAAATACTAGAAAGATAAGTGGTTTGAAAATATTCATCAAGAGATAATGTTCTTAGAGTAATTTTTTAACTAGCTCTAAGAATGGTGTGCTCTAAATCTTTCAACTCTTCTTGGGTGCCTTCCTCCTTCCCACTCGGGCTACCATGGCTGCCATGGAGACTGCTCTAGAGTCTCCACTAGTGCCTCCATCCATGCCAAAACACTCCTTTTCTTCTCTTTTCTCTAACCTGGGCTCTTCTTCTACGAAACAACCTAGTCATGGCTCGAATAAAGTTTTCTTTCTTGATGTTTGCCCCCCTGCACCAGTTTAAAAAATTAATGGTTTTCTTCCCCAGGCGAAAGAATATGCTGAAAACTATAATAGAACAGGACTTGATTGAATATTTTGTCTCTTATAAGAAAATCCATGACCTTATCTACAAGTTTTATGGTATCAGATTGTCTATCCCTTTCCTCCATTATTAGATTTAGAAAAATTGGGAGACCTTAAGTGAGTACTCTTTATGATTCATTGGTAATAAATATTTTATTACTAGTTTTTCCTCCTTAGCAGACCATGCTAAGGCTTTTGAGTATACAAAATAGAATCATGGCCGAATAGGGATTTTCATTCAATCGTGGAAAGTGATCTTGATATGCAAGTGGAACCAACTGCAATGCTAGTTTGGGTTCCGATGTATGCCCTATAAAATTTTGTAGCTAATCCTGCAAAATAGAGTCTGAATCTCTAGCTGGAAAATAAAAGAAAAAATTGCATATTGAAATTTGAAGAAAAAGAATGAATGTAATTAAATCATTTACATTACCATATTAAAATTTGAAAGAATTACAATCGATTTATAGATCACAGGAGCAGAAATTATGCATGAAATTTCTAAAGTTGTATAAAAGTTCAACTAAAATTATGAGAAAGACTAAGTTAAAAACTCTTTAGTTAGCTTACATGCAAAACATGCAACCTTTGTTGTGATTACAATGCAAATTGTGCTCTCACCGTAAATCACAGAGCAAACATAAGTTATGCACTAACACACCCCCTCAAGTCTAATTAAGGAGAGATATGAGAGATATGGATCCTGGCAACAAAGCCTAATCAGGAACCCAAATACAAATAAGAAAGGAGAAAACTCAATTGAGAGAAACTCCTAACCATTTATTCAAACTAAAGAAGAAAGGTGCAAACTACAAACAAATCCACATTGCAACACGATTGCACATAATCATAGAAACAACTACATGAGTACCTATAGGATACTTTGAAAATGTAGTTGTACATATTTTGCATTGCTCAAATGGATGTGATGCTCTGCAAAAAGGGATGGTTAGGATATTGTCAAGACAAACACAAACAAACAACCAACAAATCGAATGTTAGTGTTAGAAATCACAAATCAAACACTATCCTAAACAAACATATCAAGAGAGATACAAGACATAAAATAGAAAGATTGATAAATCTAAGAAATGCAATAAGGCATCTCAAAATGCCCTCCACCATGCTTGTAGCTTCTCCTCCCTTGTTCCTCTCCTCTCCAAGTTCCCAAATGAGTGTAGCTCTTAGTAGATTTTTGCATTATTCTAGACGTCTTATGGAGCTTCAAGATTGTAGAATGAATGATTATTCTAGATGCAAATGTGAACAAGCTAAAATGATATATTATCTAATTATCTAATATTAATTTTAGCCCAAAAAGACAAATGTGTATGATTATGCTAAATTATCTCTAAATTTCACTATAAATTAGATGCATACAAGATTTCACGGTCTGGATTATGAATAAATGAGCTCTATTTATAGGTAAAATGGAGAAATGGATGGTTGAGATTGAGTATTCTCAAGAAGGGTCAATCCAATCCCAGGATGACAAATGTCAACAAGAGATGGGTCGAGAGGAGAGGGAGTAAGCATTAAATGCTTGACATGACTTGAGGGTTAACTTGAAAGGTAAGGTTAATGTTGAGTTGAAAGAATAAAGTCATTATCCAATAAATAATGTCTTTATCCAATGGATAAAGTCTTGTGCAAGAATTAGCGAGGATAAACATGGTCAAAGCAATAAATGCTTGAGAAGACACATGGATTAAAATAGGGTTGAGTTAGAGGTAAAGTCTCTAACCATGGGAGCAAGTGGATTTAACTATGAATGATTATGTAAGAGCCATTAGTAGTTTGAAAGAATTTACGGGTTCGCTTGTTGAACACACAAAGTATTAAATGATTTTCAAAGACTTTGAAGGCTTTGAGAAGTGACTTCATGTTGCTTAGGAATGTGACAATATTTAGCAGATGGATTAGGCTAATTAGGAATGATTAGAAAGTGGTTAGAAGGGTCTAGAAAGGGATTTAGGATTGCAAGTGGGTTTGGTGGGTGAGGGAAAATAGGATTTTAATTAAAGTAAAATTAATTTATTTCAATTATGGTTGCAACTTGCATTTGTAGGAGAATGCATGTGGGGGGGATTTGTTTAATGATTTAAATAAATGTTTTAATTATTTATTTAAAAGAGGCAAGGGGGTTAAATTAAATAAATAGGATTTATTTATTTAATTGATAGTGAATTTGGTTTAATAAATTAATTAAAATAAATTGAATAATTTATTTAATTAATAGGAGAATGTTTGAGGATGAATTAATTAAATGTTAATTTAATTAACTATTGGCTAGTGGATTTTATTAATCAAATAAATAATAAATATTCATGTAATTAGATGGACAGATTTATGTGACTACAGGATGAACAGACAGGTAGACGGTCTTTGAATACAAAAACTAATCATCTAAAGACATGAAGATATGAATCTACAAAAATATGCTCCATGCTGAAGAACTACAAAGATGACCTTTGGTTGGGATGATGCCATTGTATATCCATTTCTCAATAATGTCCCACTAGAAAGAAACTCTGGAAGTACTCAGGGATGCGACTCTGGAATCTCATGTAGTCAAGAACCCTGCTAGAAAGAATCTTTAGGATCAAACAAAGTTGCAACATTGGAATCTCATGTAGACAAAAATTTATAACAAAAGAATATTTTTGGCTGTCAATTGGAGGAAGAGTGCATAGCAACTTTAATCTTCTATTTATTCAAGAAACTTATTGAAAGAGACCTATACTAGATTCTTTAAGCAAAAAAAACCCCATACAAAATTTCTAAAAGTTCATTTTTACAAAGCCCCAAATTTTCTAGATATTTGTCATGTAGTGCTTGCAAAGCACATACAATTTTAAAGAATCAATATGAGAAAAAAACAAGGAGCATGCAAAAATTAGGGGAAGAATATGCATGCATATAGAAATAGAGGTCTACATAAACTTCCATGGTAATGCTAATCTTTAGAAATCTTCCTACAAATAATCGTGTTTAGCTTCTTCTTCCTAGCAATTTAGCTCTGATACCATGTAAAATTTTGCAACTAATCTTGCAAAATAGAGTCTAAATCTCTAATTGGAAAATAAAAGCAAAAATTGCATATCGAAATCTGAAGGAAAAGAATGAATGTAATTAAATCATATACATTACCATATTAAAACTTGAATGAATTAAAAATAATTTATAGATCACAGGAGCAAAAATTATGTATGAAATGCATGAAATTTCTAAAGTTGTGTAAAAGTTCAACTAAAATTATGAGAAAGACTAAGTTAAAAACTATTTAGTTAGCTTACAGGAAAAACATGCAACCTTTGTTGTGATTACGGTGCAAATTGTGCTCTCAGTGTAATTCACAAAGAAAATATAAGTTATGCACTAACATGTCCTCCCTATGGAGTTTTGGAGTCAAAATGTTTTTTTCCTTATTGGTAACTCCATTGGTAGGTATACAAGGGTTTCTAGAGATACCTTAGAAAGCTCCTTGACAATTAATGTCATGATATGTGTGGAGATGGACCTCTCACAACCTTTCTTGGCTGATCTTGAACTTACTACTAATGAATTTTGGTGGATTCAACAACATGACTATGAAAACCTACCTTTTAGGTGTAGATTATGTCATAAACATGGTCACTTGGCTAGATAATGTCCCTCCCTCTTAGCTTTGAAACTTGGTCATTCTGATGAAAATCGCCTTTCTTCTTAAAATTTGAAGCCTCATGTTAATCAACCCTCTAATTCTCTTGCCTCTCATGGTGGCTTGGTCTAGGATGGATTTGTAGGACAAAATAAAAAGAAGAAAAAGTGATAGGAAAGCAATGCTTTTTTGGCTCTCAAATTTTCTAACAAATACCAGATTTTTAAAACTCTTGTTGATCAAGAAGCTATGAAAACAATGGATATTATAGAAGATAATATTTCAAAACAACCTTCCCAACAAGTCGTACCCCATATTGAGCCTATTTCTTAGCATCATCACTTCAATAATCAACTTCCTAAGCATAGTACTCTTTCAGAGGGAATGGAAATTGATGCAGAGCCCTTCACACACCTAAGGACAAGTCCAAAAGGTTTGGGTTTGATCCTTCAAATGACAATGAGGATCCTACAAGGAAGGAGTCCACATCTTAAGGTTAGAACTACACACACTCCTCTAGTATAGCACCTACTCAAAATGAGTAAATGGTTTCAACATTCCCAACATGCCTCACCATGATTATTTCTCTTAGGGGCCTTGGATTTGGTCCACTCATGACATCTAAGAACTATTCTAGGCATTGGTTTTATGCTTTGGCATCAATGCCCTATACTTCCTTTGTAAACCTACCCCTTTGGCTAGTACCCCTATTTGACGGGTATTTTGCCCTTAACTCCAAAATATTACACATAACCTAAGAAACTGTTTACCTTTCTAGATACCCTTTAAGGAGTTACACACATACCCAAAAGGGATTCATAGAATCTACAATCAAAGGGTCTGAACCATATAGAAGCCTAGAGGCCTAATTAGGGCGATTTAGGCCTAATTTACAAAGCAACACCAAATTTTAGGCTCTCAATCAAAAAACTCATTTTAGGAGAATGTGGGAGGTTGTGAGTAACCTCTAATTCTAGGGTTACATGCTTGGAATCCACCACTATAAGATTTTAGGGTGACTGTCCTAATTTTGTGCAAGGTAGTCACATGGAGATCCTACCTAGATTTCTCTCATTCTTCTCACAACTAAGCCTTCCCTGAAAAAACCCATGAAAATAATAGAGTACACTAACCAATCTTGAATTCCACCAAAGGAAATAACTTCTAGAGGTACGAGATGCAAGATATGGCCATTTTTAGGTAAAACCCTAGCCAAACCCTTATTTTCTGGGTTGCAATCAGCAAATTGAAGGGTTCTCACTACTCACAAAAGATCAAATCCTCAAACCACTACCAAAACAAAGGTGCCTTCTTCTCCATGATTTATTTTGTCAAATTCAATTTGTACAATGACATACAACCTCTGCAAACTCAGAATTTCTAGGAAAAACTCAATTTTCAATGTATTATTGCCTTCAAATTTCAATCCATAGTAACTCTAACCTTGGGAATCATTTCGACGAGGATTATATCCTTCCCCAATGGTTTCCAACTGAATTTTAAAGAGGTTGGAACTATTGAGAGGCTTACAACAACCAAAAGTGGAAAAGTTGCACTTTTGCTTGCAAAAGTTGCACTTTTTGGCAAAGTTGTCAATTCACACCAATTTGGGATCCACAAAACTTGGATCAACCAAAAATCACCTACACACCCTAAAATCCTATCAAATATCAAAATAAACATCAATCTACCCCTTATACACCAAATTGTCCAAATTGGCTTATCAAGTTGCCTAATTTGTGACAATGGTTTACATGGTGGGGTCCTTATTGAATACATGAAAAGTTCACAAATTAAAAAAATTCACAATGACTCAAGGATCCTAATATTCATCATCAGATCCATGATTGGCTTGGTGAAGGGGTTCCCCTGCACCATACTCCTCGAGAGAAGAGATCTCAAGCCCACTGTAGATTAAAGTTTGGAGGTCTGCACCATGGTTAGAAATTTTGTTGTCAATCATCCAAACTGCTTTAGAGTCTGGTTTGCCTTGCCAAGCCACCAAATGCTCTATGTACTCCATTTTACTTGTCCTCTTTGTGACTCTAGTGTCTAGAACCTTTCTCAACTTTGGTTGATCATGCTTTGGAATATCATTATTGGCTGGAACCTACAGTGGTTCTTCTTCTTCTTCAATTCCATTGCCTTTGTAGGGTGTTATATCATATACATTGAATATGGGTGACAATCCAAGATCAGGAGGAAGTTGGATTTCATAAGCATTCTAACCACATTGCTTCAAAATCTGACATGGTCCAATCTTTCTCTGCATGAGCTTTGTGTGTTTGTCTTTTGGGAGTCTCTCCTTCAAATGTACCCATACTAGGTCCCCAACACCAAATTGCACATCCCTCTTTTTCTTGTTAGCATAATCCTTGTACTTCTCTGCAGATTGTTGGAGATCAGACTTTATTTGATCATGTATCTCCTTGATAGCTGATGCAAAAGGTTCACCATTTGCACTAATGGATTCTTCTTTAGGAAACTCCCTCAACTCTAACACACCCCCTGGATGGATGCCATACACAATATGAAAAGGATATTTCCCAGTGCTTCTATTTATGGTGTCATTGTATGAGAACTCTTCCCATGACAGTATGTTGTCTCATTTTTCTCCATGTTGTCTTGTCAAGCATCTTAATAGGTTCCCCAAAGACCTATTGACAACTTTAGTTTGTCCATCTGTTTGGGGATGGTAGATGGATGAGAAAGCTAGGTTGGTTCCCAACTTCTTCCAAAGGGTCCTCCAAAAATGACCTATGAACTTCACATCCCTATCTGAAACTATGTTTAGAGGCAACCCATATATCCTAACTATCTCTTTGAAAAATAAGTCTTCAACATATGATGCATCACAAGAGGTTTTGCATGATAAGAAGTGAGCCATTTTGCTAAATCTATCCACCACTACAAGGAAATTGTCAAACCCTCTCCTTGTCCTAGGTAGACCCAACACAAAATCCATGCTTATGCTTTCCCATGGCCTAGAAGGAATGGGTAAAGTTTGGTACAGGCCTGCATTGGTGGATTGCCCTTTGGATTTTTAACAGATCACACATGTCTCTACAAACCTCCTAACATCTGCCTGCAACTTAGGCTAGTAGTAGTATCTTTTCAAAAGGTCAAGGGTCTTGTCAAGACCAAAATGACCTGCCATTGCTCCACAATGCTTCTCCCTAATAATATTCAGTCTCCTTGAACACTTAGGTATAAACAACTATCCACCCTTGAATAGAAATCCCCCTTGGATCAAAAACTCAGAAAATTCAACATGACACCTCTCACAAAAAGACTCACATACCTTATAGATCTCTCCAAAATCTTCATCAACATCATACATGTTCTTCAAGGAGTCAATGCCAATGCTTTCCATCTTGATTTGGTTGATGGTTAAGACCCTCCTGCTCAAGGCATTTGCATCATTTTTCTTGACCCCCTTTTTGTGCTTGAGGTTGAAGGTGAAGGCTTATAGGGTCTCTACCCACTTCATGTGCCTATGGTTTAACTTCTCTTGACTGTTTATGAAACTGAGTACCTAATTATCAGTGAAAACTATAAACTCTTTAGGCAATAAATAGTGCTTCCACTTCTTCAATGACTGAACCAAATCATACATCTCCAAATCATAGGATGAGTATCTCCTCTTGGCATCATTTATTTTTTCACTAAAAAAAGGAAATTGGCCTTCCTTCCTGACTAAGTATTGCCCCAATAGTCATGTGGCTTACATCACATTCTACCTGAAATATCTTATTGAAGTCTGGTAGGGCAAGGACTGGTTGTTTTGCAACTTTCTTCTTCAAAGTTTCAAATGAGTCAGCTGCCTCCTTGGTCCAACTGAACCTCCACTTTTGGCCTCCCTTTATGGTGTCAAGCATTGGTGCACAAACATGACTAAATCCCCCTATAAAATTCCTATAAAAAGGTTGCTAAGTCATGGAAACTCTGGACATCATTCATAATTTTAGGTGTTGGCCAAGATAGTATAGCACTTACCTTCTCCTAGTCCATTTTCAACTCACCTTGTGAGATTACAAAGCCCAAGTAGATGATCTCATCCTGCATCAACAAGAACTTATCCAAATTTATCATTAGTTGCTCTTCATGTAACCTTTTGAGGACCATATCTACATCTTTGAGGTGCTCTTCCCTTGAGTGACTAAAGATCAAGATATCATCTAGGTATACTATTACAAACTTGCCTATGAACTCCACCAAGACCTCATTCATCAACCTCATAAAGGTACTAGGGGCATTGGACAACCCAAATGGCATGACTTTCCATTCATATAACCCCTCATTGGTTTTAAAATTTGTTTTCCATTCATCCCCTGGCCTTATTCTAATCTGATGGTATCCACTTTTTAGATCCATTTTGGTGAAATATTTTGCACTTCCCAAGCAATCAAGTAAATCCTCTATCCTAGGGATTGGAAACCTATACGTTATAGTTATTTTGTTGATGGCCCTTGAGTCTATGCATAGCCTTCAAGTGCCCTCTTTCTTGGGTGCAAGGACAACAGGAGCTACGCATGGGCTTAGAATTTTGCCAATTATCCCTTTTTCTAGCAACTCCTCAATTTGTCTTGCCATCTCTACATTCTAGTCTGGAGTCATCTTGTATGCTGATTTATTTGGTAGGATAGATCCAAGGATCAGATCTATGCAATGACTTATGTCTCTTACTGGTAGTAGAAATCTTGGTATTCCATATGACATGATGCCTTTGTACTTGTCAAGTAACTATCTGACTGCAGGGTCTATGTCTCTAAGTCCTTCTTCCTTCCTCTCTGCAAACTACTCCTTCTTTGTCACCTTGGAATTGGGAAAAAGGGCATAGCAAATTGCATCCTTCTCTACAATCTCCTTCATGAACTGATTTCCTTCTACCAATGGTAATTTGGCATCCTTTCCATTTTTTTCTATCTCATTCTCCATCAAGAGTAAAAGTTCTATGACCTTACCATCCTTGGTGATTGAATAGGTGTTTCTAACCCCATCATGATAAGCCTTCAAGTCAAACTGCCATGGTCTTTCAAACAAGAGATGAGATGCATCCATCTTGGCTATGTCAAATAGCAATCTATCCTTGTATGATCCAATATGAAACTCTACCCAAGCCTGCTATTCTACCACTTCTT
>NW_026730033.1:10000-25826 GCF_030272615.1 Cryptomeria japonica
TTACATTTTTGCCCAAGCGTCCAGTGGGGTTTCTGGTGCGCTCCGAAGTGGGGTTATTGGAGCGCATCAAAGGTGCGCAATGCTGGTGCGAACCCGGGAGCGCTCCGATGTGTGCTCCAAGGTGCGGCGTGCACGAAGTCCGAGCCCGGTTTGCCCCGGGTGCGCACCTCGCGTGCACCTTCGCCGGGGTGAGCACCTTGGTGTGCAGACCTTGGTTGGGTTGCGCGCCCTGGTGCGCACCAAGGAGCGCTCTGAAGTGTGCTCCAAGGTGCGGCGTGCACGAAGTCGGAGCCCGGTTTGCCCCGGGTGTGCACCTCGGGTGCGCACCTCGCGTGCACCTTCGCTGCGGTGGGCACCTTGGCTGGGTTGCGCGCCTTGGTGGGCACCATGCAGTGCACGAAGTCGGAGCCCGGATTGCCCCGGGCGCGCACCTCCGCCAGGGTGGGCACCTTGGTGCGCACAACTTGCCTGGGCTGCGCACCAGGAAGGGCTCAAGATGGCACCCGCGTTCCGTTTTTTTCACTATCTTTCAGAACGGAAATTTTAAAATCTCGTTTTTTTTTGCCTTTTCTGGAAATTAGTGAAGGCAGCGCATCAAAGGTGCGCAACGCTGGTGCGAACCTGGGAGCGCTCCGATGTGTGCTCCAAGGTGCGGCGTGCACGAAGTCGGACCCCGGTTTGCCCCGGGTGCGCACCTCGCGTGCACCTTGGTGCGCACACCTTGGCTGGGTTGCGCGCCCTGGTGGGCACCATGGTGCGCACCAAGGAGCGCTCCGAAGTGTGCTCCAAGGTGCGGCGTGCACGAAGTCGGAGCCCGGTTTGCCCCGGGTGCGCACCTCGCGTGCACCTTCGCCGCGGTGGGCACCATGGCGTGCACGAAGTCGGAGCCCGGTTTGCCCCGGGTGCGCACCTCGCGTGCACCTTCGCCGGGGTGGGCACCTTGGTGTGCAGACCTTGGCTGGGTTGCGCGCCCTGGTGGGCACCATGGTGCGCACCAAGGAGCGCTCCGAAGTGTGCTCCAAGGTGCGGCCTGCACGAAGTCGGAGCCCGGTTTGCCCCGGGTGTGCACCTCGGGTGGGCACCTTGGTGCGCATGCCTTGCCTGGGCTGCGCACCAGGGCGGGCTCAAGATGGCACCCGCGTTCCTTTTTTTTCACTATCTTTCAAAACGGAAATTTTAAAATCTCATTTTTTTTTGCCTTTTTCTGGAAATTAGTGAAGGCAGCGCATCAAAGGTGCGCACCTCGCTGCCCACCACGGTGCGCAACGCCGGTGGGCACCCGGGAGTGCTTCGAAGTGTGCTCCAAGGTGCTGCGTGCACGTTGTCGGAGCCCGGTTTGCCCCGGGTGCGCACCTCGCGTGCACCTTCGTCGGGGTGGGCACCTTGGCTGGGTTTGCCCCGGCTGCGCTCCGAAGCGGGGTTATTGGAGCGCCGCCTCTTTTTTTGTCGGAGCGTTTGGTGGGGTTTCTCGCATTGGCTCTTCCGAGGCCCGGTTGCCACCCTGGCGCGCACGAAGTCGGAAGTAGGGTTAATTGCCCGGGTGCGCACCTTTGCCAGGGTGGGCACCTTACCTGGGCTGCGCACCAGGGCGGGCTCAAGATGGCACGCGCGTTCCGTTTTTTTCACTATCTTTCAAAACGGAAATTTTAAAATCTCCTTTTTTTTTTGCCTTTTCTGGAAATTAGTGAAGGCAGCGCATCAAAGGTGCGCACCTCGCTGCCCACCTTGGTGTGCTCTGAGGTGCGCACCCGGGAGCGCTACGAAGTGTGCTCCAAGGTGCGGCGTGCACGTTGTCGGAGCCCGGTTTGCCCCGGGTGCGCACCTCGCCTGCACCTTGGCCGGGGTGGGCACCTTGGCTGGGTTTGCCCAGGGTGCGCTCCGAAGCGGGGTTACTGGAGCGCCCCCTCTTTTTTTGTCAGAGCGTTTGGTGGGGTTTCTCGCATTGGCTCTTCCCAGGCCCGGTTGTTGGGTGCGCTCCCACCCTGGCGCGCGCGAAGTTGGAAGTTGGGTTAATTGCCCGGGCGCGCACCTTCGCCAGGGTGGGCACCTTGGTGCGCACACCTTGGCTGGGCTGCGCACCAGGGCGGGCTCAAGATGGCACCAGCATTCCCTTTTTCTCACTATCTTTCAAAACGGAAATTTTAAAATCTCGTTTTTTTTTTGCCTTTTATGGAAATTAGTGAAGGCATCGCATCAAAGGTGCGCACCTCGCTGCCCACCTTGGTGTGCTCCGAGGTGCCCACCACGGTGCGCAACGCCGGTGCGAACCCGGGAGCGCCCCGATGTGTGCTCCAAGGTGCGGCGTGCACGAAGTCGGACCCCGGTTTGCCCCGGGTGCGCACCTCGCGTGCACCTTGGTGCGCACACCTTGGCTGGGTTGCGCGGCCTGGTGGGCACCATGGTGCGCACCAAGGAGCGCTCCGAAGTGTGCTCCAAGGTGCGGCGTGCACGAAGTCGGAGCCCGGTTTGCCCCGGGTACGCACCTCGCGTGCACCTTCGCCGGGGTGGGCACCTCGGCTGGGTTGCGCGCCCTGGTGCGCACCAAGGAGCGCTCCGAAGTGTGCTCCAAGGTGCGGCGTGCACGAAGTCGGAGCCCGGTTTGCCCCGGGTGCGCACCTTCGCCGCGGTGCGCACCATGGCGTGCACGAAGTCGGAGCCCGGTTTGCCCCGGGTGCGCACCTCGCGTGCACCTTCGGCGGGGTTGCGCGCCCTGGTGGGCACCATGGTGCGCACCAAGGAGCGCTCCGAAGTGTGCTCCAAGGTGCGGCGTGCACGAAGTCGGAGCCCGGTTTGCCCCGGGTGCGCACCTCGCGTGCACCTTCGGCGGGGTTGCGCGCCCTGGTGGGCACCATGGTGCGCACCAAGGAGCGCTCCGAAGTGTGCTCCAAGGTGCGGCGTGCACGAAGTCGGAGCCCGGTTTGCCCCGGGTGCGCACCTCGCGTGCACCTTCGCCGCGGTGGGCACCATGGCGTGCACGAAGTCGGAGCCCGGTTTGCCCCGGGTGCGCACCTCGCGTGCACCTTCGCCGGGGTGGGCACCTCGGCTGGGTTGCGCGCCCTGGTGCGCACCAAGGAGCGCTCCGAAGTGTGCTCCAAGGTGCGGCGTGCACGAAGTCGGAGCCCGGTTTGCCCCGGGTGCGCACCTCGCGTGCACCTTCGCCAGGGTGGGCACCTCGGTGCGCACACCTTCTCAATGTTTTCTTGCCTTTTCTGGAAATTGGTGAAGGCAGCGCATCAAAGGTGCGCACCTCGGTGTGCTCCGAGGTGCGAACCCGAGAGCGCTCCGAGGTGCCCACGAAGTCGAAAGTCGGGTTAATTGCATTGTTTTCCCCGGGTGCGCTCCGAGGTGCGCAACATCGGCGCGCACCAAGGAGGGCTCCGAAGTGTGCTCCAAGGTGCGCACGATGGCGTGCACCTCTGGTGCGCACGATTCGGAGCTCGGTTTGACCGGGGTGCGCACACCTTGGCTGGGTTGCGCACCTTTTGTGCGCTCCAAGGTGCGCACGAAGTCGGAGCTCGGTTTGCCCCGGGTGCGCACCTTCGCCAGGGTGCGCACCTTGATGCGCACGCCTTGGCTGGGCTGCGCACCTTGGTGGGCGCCATGGTGCGCACCTTTCGTGCGCTCCAAGGTGCGCACGAAGTCGGAGCTCGGTTTGCCCCGGGTGCGCACCTTGGTGGGCGCCATGGTGCACTCCGAGGTGCCCAAGATTGGTGCGCACCAAGGAGCGCTCCGAAGTGCGCTCCAAGGTGCGCGCGAAGTCGAAAGTTGGGTTAATTGTCCGGTTTGCCTCGGGTGCGCACCTTGCGTGCACCTTCGCCAGGGTGGGCGCCTTGGTGCGCACACCTTGGCTGGGCTGCGCACACCTTGGCACCCGCGTTTCCTTCATTTTAAATTTTTTTTTTTTACAATCTCTCAAGTGGGAAATTCTATAATCTCAACTTTTTTTGCCTTTTCAGGAAACTTTTGAATGGAGCGCATCATTGGTGCGCTCCGAAGTGTGCTCCAAAGCTCTCTCCAGCTGCGTGCACCTGCCCCGGCCGCGCACCCGGCCCCGCCCAGCTTCGCTCACCTGTCCCGGGCGTCTGGTGCGGAACCTTAGAGTAAGAAACATCACCGTGCACCTTGGCCAACGTGCGCGACTCGACCGAGCGCGCACTGGCCGAGGTGCACACCGATTTCACCTGGGTGCGCGCGCAGCACCTCGGGCGCACCGGGGTGCGCGCACAACGCCCGGGTTGCACCGTGGCCTGTGTGCTCGGGGCGCCTCGGGTGCGCGCTCGGTGTCGCCCCCGCGCGCGCGGTAGTGCGGGCAGCGCACCCCGGCCCGGCCCGGCCCCGACGAGAACGCAAACGGGCAAAAGGTTTATTCAAATAGCATTGCGACGCCCGGCGAAAAACTAAAAAAGGGTGCAACACCGGGACTTCCCGGGAGGTCACCCATCCCAGTACTACTCCGGCCCAAGCGCGCTTAACTGCGGAGTTCTGATGGGATCCGGTGCACTAACGCTGGTATGATCGCACCCGTTATGAGCTTGTCGCAGTGTGTACTTAGCAAACCGCGACCCACGTGCGAATCCACCCCGGCCACCCACCCCCGTCGAGGTGCACACCCTCCCTCGCGAAGTGCGCCCCGTTCGCCAAGTGTGAGCCCTGCCCGGGTGCGCGCACCTTGCTAGGGCGTCGGGTGTGCACCCGGCCCGGCCTACGTGCGTGCACCTGGAGGGGGCGTCGTGTGCGTGCAGTGTCCCGTCTGCAACGCGGTGCCCACACACCACCTCGGGCGCAACGACCTGCGCTCACATGTGGGCCGAGTGCACCTTGGTGCATGTTCGGGGCGCCTCGGGTGCACGCTCGATCTTGCCCCGGTGCACCAAGGCGCTCGGTTTGCCCCGGGTGCGCACTTGGTGCAAGGTGGGCACCCAAAATAGGGATCAAGCACCAAAACACAAGTTTCGGGATGCAAAATGGGACCCAAGGACCACAAATGCGTTCCAAGACCCATGATGGGTCCACGAGAACAAAAATGTGTTCCGAGACTTAATAAACAAATATTGGGTTTTAGGAGAAGAAACATGCTCTGATGCCCAAAACGAGAATCGACCCCGAAAAGGCCACAGGCCAAAAGTGGGATGCGAGACAAAAAAAAATGGGACCCGAGGACCAAAATTGGGTTCCCAGGTCGAAGACAGGGCAACCGGACAAGAAACGACCTCTAAGGCTCGAAATGAGTCCCGACGACTAAAACTTGACAAGAAGCACCCATCAGGCACCCAACTCGACACCCATGGGATGCCGACCCACCCGGGCTTCCACCTAGCACACCTTGGCACCCACCCACCCTCGCACCCAACCTCGCACCCAACTTAGCACCTTTGAACCCACATTGGCACTCACCCTGACCCTGGCACCTTGGAACCCACATTGGCACTCACCTTGACCCTGGCACCCACCTTTGCACTCACCTTGGGACCCACCCTGGCTCCCACCTCGGCACCCACCCAGACACCCACCTTGGTTCCTTGGCACCCACCTTGGATCCTTGGCACCCACCCCGACACCCACCTTGGCACGCAACTTGGCTACTTGCCACCCACCTTGGCTCCTTGACGCCCACCCCGACAACCACCCCGTGACCTACCCTGGCTAGGGTTGGTGCACACCCACCCTGGTGCCCACCTTGGCACCCACCCTATGACCCACCTTGGCACGCACCTTAGTACCCACCCCGTTACCCACCCTAGGACCCACCCCGTGACCCACCTTGGCCAGGGTGGGTGCACCCACCCTGGTGCCCACCTTGGCACCCACCCATCCTAGCACCCAGCCTGTGACCGGGCTTGGAACCCAACCTTGCACCCGCACCCGTCTTGGCCAGTGTGGGTGCGCACCCATCCTGGCACCCACGTTGTGACACACCCTTTAACCCACGCACCCTAGCACCCACGTTGGCACCCACCTTGGAACCCAACCTAGCAACTTGGCACCCACCCCGTGACCCACCTTGGCATCCACCATAGCAGTCGCCGACTTGGCACCCACCTCGGCACCCACCTTGACACTTGTGGACCCACCTTGCCACTCACCCTAGCATCGACCCATCCTAGCACCCACCCTGGCACCTTTGCACCCTAGCACTCACCCATCCTAGCACCTAACCTGTGACCCACCTTGACACTCACCCTCGCACCCACCTTGGAACCCAACCTAGCACCCACCCACCCTGACACCAACCCTAGCACCTACCCACCCTTGCACCCACCCTGTGACCCATCTTGGCACCCACCCATCCTACCACTCAACCTATCACCCACCTTCTCACCCACCTTGGCATCCACCTTAGCACCCACCCACACTGGCACCTTGGCACCCACCTCGGGCAAGGTGGGTGCACACCCACCCTGGCACCCAATTTAGAACCCACCGAGCATGTTACCCACCTTGGCACCCACATTGCAGCCCACCCTAGTACCCACCCTATGACCCACATTGGCATCCACACCCTAGCACCCAGGCACCTCGACACCCGCCTTGACACCCACCCTAGCACTGAACCTGTGACCCACCTTGGAACTCACCCTAGAACCCACCCACCCTGTGAACCACCTTGGCATCCACCTTAGCACCCACCCACCTTGGCACCCACTCTAGCACTCACCCATCCTAACACCCAACTTGTTACCCACCTTGGCACCCGCCCTCGCGTCCACCTTGAAACCCACCCTAGCACCCACCCACGCAGGAGCCCACCTTGGCACCCAACCTAACACCCACGCATCCTGGCACCCAACTTGTGACCCACCTTGGAACCCACCCTAGTACCCACCTTTGAACCCACTATATCACCAACCCACCTTGGCACCCACCCTATGACCCTCTTTGGAATCCACCCTAGCACGCACCCACCCTGGCACCCACCATGGAGCGCACCCTAGCACCCACCCACCTCGGCACGCACCTCAACACCCACCTTGGTGTGCGCACTGCGCCAACCTCTCAAAGACCCTATGTGGTGCGCTCCAAAGTGTACACCTTTGGTGCGCTCCAAGGTGCGCACCTTTGGTGCACACCGAGGTGCACACCAAAGTGTGCACCGAGGTGAGCACCAAAGTGCACTCCAGGGTGCACACCAAGGCGTGCACCTTTGGTGCGGTCAATGCAAACGAATTCGGAAGTTGGGGTCGATGTCCTAATCGCTGCTGCAGACTACACGTATGAGAATCGGACAAATAGCTTTATATAGGGGAGGTGTTGCGTTTGATGGGTCGACTCCCCTGGTTGTGTGCACTGCACCAACTTCAAAGACCCTGTCTTGTTTAAGAAGTCAAAAGTTGGGGTGGATGTCCTAATCATTGCTGCAGTCTACGCATGTATGAGAATCAGACAAATAGCTTATATAGGGGAGGTGTTGCATTCGGTGGGTTGACTCCCCTGGTTGTGCGCACTGCGCCAACCTCAAAGACCCCGCATAGCAGAAGAAGTCGGAAGTCGGATTTTGGTGAGCACCAAGGCGTGCACCTTTGGTGCGGTCAACGCAGACGAATTCAGAAGTTGGGGTGGATGTCCTAATCGTTGTTGCAGGCTACACATGTATGAGAATCAGACAAATAGCTTATATAGGGGAGGTGTTGGGTTTGATGGGTCAACTCCCTTGGTTGTGCGCATTACGCCAACCTCAAAGACCTTGTTTTCGTTAAGAAGTCAAAAGTTGGGGTCAATGTCCTAATGGCTCCTGCAGGCTACACATGTATGAGAATCGGACAAATAGCTTATATAGGGGAGGTGTTGGGTTTGATGGGTCGACTCCCCTGGTTGTGCGCATTACGTCAACCTCAAAGACCTTGTTTTCGTTAAGAAGTCAAAAGTTGGGGTCGATGTCCTAATTGCTCCTGTAGACTACACATGTATGAGAATCAGACAAATAGCTTATATAGGGGAGGTGTTGGGTTTGATGGGTTGACTCCCCTAGTTGTTCGCATTACACCAACCTCAAAGACCTTGTTTTCGTTTAGAAGCCGAAAGTTGGGGTCGATGTCCTAATTGCTCCTGCAGGCTACGCATGTATGAGAATCAGACAAATAGCTTATATAGGGGAGGTGTTGGGTTTGATGGGTCGACTCCCCTGGTTGTGCGCATTGCGCCAACCTCAAAGACCCTGCATTGCGGATGAAGTCGAAAGTCAGAGTTTGGTGTGCTACAAGGTGTGGTCGAAGGTGCTCACCTAGGTGTGCACCTTTGGAGCACAGGAAAAGTGCCCTCCAAAAGTGCGCACCTTTGGAGTGCACAAAAGTGCCCTCCAAAAGTGCGCACCTTTGGAGCGCAGAAAAGTGCCCTCCAAAAAGTGCCCTCCAAAAGTGCGCACCTTTGGAGCGCAGAAAAGTGCCCTCCAAAAAGTGCCCTCCAAAAGTGCGCACCTTTGGAGCGCAGAAAAGTGCCCTCCAAAAAGTGCCCTCCAAAAGTGCGCACCTTTGGAGCGCAGAAAAGTGCCCTCCAAAAAGTGCCCTCCAAAAGTGCGCACCTTTGGAGCGCAGAAAAGTGCCCTCCAAAAAGTGCCCTCCAAAAGTGCGCACCTTTGGAGCGCAGAAAAGTGCCCTCCAAAAAGTGCCCTCCAAAAGTGCGCACCTTTGGAGCGCAGAAAAGTGCCCTCCAAAAAGTGCCCTCCAAAAGTGCGCACCTTTGGAGCGCAGAAAAGTGCCCTCCAAAAAGTGCCCTCCAAAAGTGCGCACCTTTGGAGCGCAGAAAAGTGCCCTCCAAAAAGTGCCCTCCAAAAGTGCGCACCTTTGGAGCGCAGAAAAGTGCCCTCCAAAAAGTGCCCTCCAAAAGTGCGCACCTTTGGAGCGCAGAAAAGTGCCCTCCAAAAGTGCGCACTTTTGGTGCGCACCAAGGCGCTGGTTCGGTCGTTGCAGGCGAGTTCGGAAGTTGGGGTCGATGTCCTGAGCGGAGGTGCAAACTACACAGGTGTCGGAATCGGACAAATAGCTTATATAGGGGAGGTGTATGCTTCGATGGGTCGACTCCCCAGGTTGAGCGCACCGCGCCAACCTCAAAGACCCTACGGTATGGATGAAGTCGGAAGTTGGGTCCGATGACCGATTCGATTAGTAGGTATGCTCATGAGGTCGGAATTTGGGTCCGATGACCTGCCATGTGCAGGAAGGCGAATGTTGACACTGTGCGTTGCAAGGTGCACACCAAGGCGCTGGTGCGGTCTTTTTAGTCGAGTTCGGAAGTTGGGGTCGATGTCCTGATCGGAGGTGCAAGCTACACAGGTGTGGGAATCGGACAAATAGCTTATATAGGGGAGGTGTATGCTTCGTTGGGTCGACTCCCCGGGTTGAGCGCACCGCGCCAACCTCAAAGACCCTACGGTATGGATGAAGTCGGAAGTTGGGTCCGATGACCGATTCGATATGTAGGCATACTCGCGAGGTCGGAATTTGGGTCCGATGACCTGCCACGTGCAGGAAGGCGAATGTTGGCACTGTGCGTTGCAAGGTGCGCACCAAGGCGCTGGTTCGGTCGTTGGAGGCGAGTTCGGAAGTTGGGGTCGATGTCTTGATCGGAGGTGCAAACTACACAGGTGTGGGAATCGGACAAATAGCTTATATAGGGGAGGTGTATGCTTCGTTGGGTCGACTCCCCGGGTTGAGCGCACCGCGCCAACCTCAAAGACCCTACGGTATGGATGAAGTCGGAAGTTGGGTCCGATGACCGATTCGATATGTAGGCATACTCGCGAGGTCGGAATTTGGGTCCGATGACCTGCCATGTGCAGGAAGGCGAATGTTGGGACTGTGCGTCGCAAGGTGCGCACCAAGGCGCTGGTGCCGTCGTTGCAGTCGAGTTCGGAAGTTGGGGTCGATGTCCTGGTCAGAGGTGCAAACTACACAGGTGTGGGAATCGGACAAATAGCTTATATAGGGGAGGTGTATGCTTCGATGGGTCGACTCCCTGGGTTGAGCGCACCGCGCCAACCTCAAAGACCCTACAGTATGGATGAAGTCGGAAGTTGGGTCCGATGACCGATTCGATACGTAGGCATATTGGCGAGGTCTGAATTTGTGTCCGATGACCTGCCATGCGCAGGAAGGCGGAATTTGGGTCCGATGACCGAGTTGATGGCGTGCCATGCGCAGAAAGGCGGAATTTGGGTCCGATGACCGAGTTGATGTTGATGGCCCGCCATGCACAGGAAGGCGGAATTTGGGTCCGATGACCGATTTGAAGGCGTGCCATACGCAAAAAGGCGGAGTTTGGGTCCGATGACCGAGTTGATATTGATGGCCCGCCATGCGCAGGAAGGCGGAATTTGGGTCCGATGACCTGACATACGCATGGAGTCCGACTCGGGGGCCGATGTTCGATTCGATGACTTGCATTGTGGGTAAAGTCGGAAGTTGTGGTCTTTGACCCGATTCGATGACCAGACTTCGGCTGCTTGAGAATCGGACAAATAACTTATATAGGGGATGTCACGGGCTTTGGGAGTTAAGCCTGTGCGGCACCGACAAGTCCCGACCCGACTCGGATCCGTTCAAGGTCAGAGACCTTCGGCCTACGCCTCGTCCCTTCCAATATTGCGCTAAAGCGGAATGCACAATGAAAATGCAGATCGACTTGCTCCCAGAATGCATAAAAGGATACGATGCAATGCGGAATAAAATAGACAACACAACATTCAAAGGTGGAGCGAGGTGCCCATATCCTTTATTATTATCCTCAAAGATTACAATGCTGGATAGAACTCGGTATTGAGAAATACCGGTCGCCCCCAAATGGATTGCCCAGCCAGCCAATCTGACTCGGACAAGTTACAAAGAGTCCCTTCGACTCAGACTGGGATCGGCTCGCTCGAGAGGAGAACCAGTTAGCTCCTCGAGGTGCCAGATCGCCAAGTCACAAGACCCCAATGCTCGCCTGAGCAATAAAGTCCCTCGCTGCAATACTCGCACTCAGACTTGCGACGCCGAAGACTCGCATCTGTCTGCTCGTCTGCTCGCTGCCGAATGCTTGATCGCTGATGATCCTGATTCTGAATCTGCCTCTGCTTCTTCCTTGCCAAGAATGAGCATCCCGCTCATCTTATATACTGGAGGGTTGGACCCAAATAAAAGAGCCGTTGGGCGGATAGGGCCGGCCCAAAAGGAATCCCGCCAATGGAAAATTAGCGCCCATATAGGTCCGGACTCATATGAGTTAAGTCCGCGCTAAGAAGAACATCGGCCAAGTCCCATGTCGGCCCCCGCCAAAGAAATAAAACATATCGGCCCCGCCGATGAAATGAATTAAGTCGGCTGTGTGAAACACCAACTCCATGTCGGCTATGCAAAAGAAAGAGTTCCGATGCAAAATGGAACCCCACTAAGGCTGGACCCGATCCAAAAACTGTGCAAGTATTCTGCCCAATGCAGACCCGTTACATCCTCCCCCACTAAACTAGTGGCGGCGCCCTCGACGCCAGCACCCCTGCACAAAGCACTGGGAGGCATTGACCCAGAAATCTACTCCTGTCTGGGCGGGTTCCTCCTGGAGAGGAACTCCATGATTATCTCCTCGTCTCGCCATAACGACTCACTGCGTTCCCAGGAAGCGGAGTCGCGTCCCTGTCCTTCGAACATCACCAAGAACTCACGGATGCCGTTCTTGCCTCCTCCTCGTGTTCGCATTGCAAGGACCTGGCTGACTCTGCGGTCCGGATTGTCCAACACATTCGCCGGGCCTCTGTTCGGAATATTTCTTATCAGATCTTCGTCATCTGGACCAAAGACTTCGCCGGGTAGACGAAGCAATCTGTCCCAAAGTGGTTCATACGGCCTTGTCTCATGTTCCTCCCAGGTCCAGTGATCCACGGCCTCAGAACAACTCGCCATGATTTCCAAGGATTTCCGAGTACTCTTTTCGTCGGATAGATTGGTGCTACCTCCGATCGACATCAAGTCGCCATAACGGATTATTCCCTGTCGATCCCAAGTGGTGAAGATATCATCTTCACAAAGAGCCTCATTGAACCCAATGAAGTCTGGAAAGGTATCAATGTGTAACTGAACAGGTCCCCCTTCTTGTCTCCTGAAAGTGAGGGATGCTGAAGTGAAACTTCCTGCCTGTGCCTGTTCAGGAGAAGTGACATCGCCCTGCGATCCACCTCCTCTAGCCATGACATCCCGGGTAGGTCGGGATTCTTCTTCATCATTCGCATGCTGGTTTATCAAACGTAAGGTGCCCAATCTCATCTTGGTGCTCACCTCGGGAATGTCTTGATTCATGACTTCCCTAGCTGCGACGATCTTAACATCGTCCAAGCAGGCCAACCCCTGCGGCTCTGCTCCTACCGGCTTGCAAACAAACTTGTGTGCCAACAATTCCGCCAACTGATCCAGTTTGGCGCTGAAAGGATCTGCCTTGGCTTCTGGCTGTTCCATCCAGACCCAACGTTGCAAAGCTTCCGAACAACTTGCCACGAGCTCGGATGCACGGGGGTAGTCTTCCGATCGAAATTCTCCTCCAGAACCGAGAACTAGCAAATCTCTCAAGGAGATGACTCCGCTGTTCTCCCATCTATCCAAGATGTCTACCTCCGAGTAGATGTCTGGCAACTCGGCGGACCCTGTCAAGATCTCGAAATCCACATAAAGTCGGGCTGAGCCTCCTCTCAGTCGTCGGAACAAAAGACTGGTGGTTCGAGTGTTGGTAAGGAAGTCGTTCCCCAACGGTTCCTTTGGCTGCTTTGTTTTGTCCCGCCTAATCCTTTCGAACTCATACAGGCCAAGCAAGACATCCTTCGATGTCGTCTCGCCCCGGTTCGGTACAGTAAGAGCTGATCTCTCTATCAAAACTCTTTTCAGCAACTCAAATGTTGTCTGCTGCTTATCGCCCCATTTCCATCCGTGGTCCTTCTTCAACAGATCCGTCAAGGGGCTCGCAATCCGGGAATAGCCCGCTACAAACTTGCGATAGTAGTTAGCTAAACCAAGGAACTGTCTCACCTCATGCACATTGCGAAGCGGCTCCCAGTCTCGGATTGCCTGAAGCTTCTCCGGGTCTGGTCGGATCTGGCCATGACCAAGAATATGGCCCAGAAACGGCACTTCCTCCTGCGCAAAAGCACACTTTTCCTTCTTTGCGAACAGCTGATGTTCTCTCAACAAAGCAAACACCTCCTGAAGGTGCCGCTTGTGTTCCTCCATGTCTCGACTGTATACCAAAATGTCATCCAGATACACAACAACGCACTTGTCCAATAATGAGCGAAACACATCGTTCATCAAGGTGCTGAAGGTTGCAGGAGCGTTAGTGAGACCAAAAGGCATAACCAAGAATTCATAGCTACCATACCTCGTCGTGATCGCGGTCTTCTCCTCATCACCTGGCGCGATCCTGATCTGATAGTAACCCTGCCTCAGGTCCAACTTGGTGAACACTCTTGCATCGACCAGTCGATCAAAGCTATCCGCTATGAGAGGTAACGGATACTTGTTCTTGATGGTGAGCTTGTTCAAAGCTCGATAGTCCACACACATCCGAAGGCTTCCATCCTTCTTGCGCTGGAACAATACTGGAGCAGCATAAGGTGATCTGGAGGGACGCAAGTATCCTGCCTCAGCGAGCTCTGCCAACTGCTTCCTCAACTCTTCCATCTCTGGTGCGGAGAGTCGATAAGGAGCCTTCGCTGGTGGTCTTGCCCCTGACTCCAGTTCGATCCTGTGATCAACGTGCCTCCTCGGTGGTAACACAGCTGGGAGCTGGTCTGGCATAACATCCGCAAACTCGGACAACACATCCTGGATCGCCGAGGTGTTAGAGGGTCCTGACGACTCTCCTTCATCCCAATCTCCAATCAGTGCGGCCAAAAACAACTCCTCCCGCCTTCCCTTGCCAACCTGCTTAGCACTGAGCGCATTCAACAGGAGATCCTGTTCCACGCTCTTCATCATCGGAACCATACTTGGTCTGCTCGGATCCAATATCAGCAAACAGCTCAAGTGTGGCACCACAGCTGCTGATGCCGACCTCAAGAACTCCTGCCCGAGTATGAGATCGAACTCATTCATTCCAATGGCGATCAAATCAAGCACACCCTGCCACGACCCAACTCGGATGACTTCCTTATGGATCTCACCGCTCACCTGCTGCGCGGGTGCGGTCACCGCCTTGAACTGATTTGTAGTGGGCTCGATCTTGAGTCCAAGCTTCTTCGCTCGGCATGCGGAGATGTAGTTGTGGGTGGCACCTGAATCCACCATAGCTAGCACCTTCTTGTTGCCAAAGAAAGTCTCCACAAAACACAACTCGTGCTTATCGGCCACTTCGGTAGAATGTTGCACTGCATTCAGGAGTTGCAAGGTGCTCATTGCGGGCAACTTCTTCTCCTCGAACAACAGCGCGTTGATCCTACTCCGATCTGGACAGCTCCGTGCCCAGTGATCATCTTTGCCACAGATGAAACACCCTGGATCACGATCCTTCTTCTTCTCAGTCTGTGTGTGATCTTTCTTCTTCGGGTTACCTTCTCCATTCGACTTCTTCGGTTTCTTCTTCCTGGGCTCGCCGTTAGGATCAGAAGGAGGTCCGCCTCCCTTCTTCTCTTTCCGGCGGAAGTTCTTCTTGTAGTCTGTTCGAGCTCCACCAAAGCCCCTAGCTGCATCGCCCTTATAATCGAGCAGCCCATCCGCAACTGTGATCGCCTCGGCCAAAGTCTGAACTTTCTGTCTCCTCAGCTCATCCTTCGCCCAGGGTTGCAGACCCTTAGTGAAGAGGAATAACTTCTCGAAGTCGCTCAACTTGGTGCATTCCAAATCCAACACCTGAAATGCCTTGACATACTCTCGAATAGTGCCGGTATGCTTGAGTTCATCGAACCTGGATCGGATGATCCAATCCGAATTCCCAGGTCGGAATTGATCATGAAGCGCTGCCTTCAAGTCAGCCCAGGACTTGATCGGTTTCACCGTCTTCCCAGCGCGTTCATCTGCCTGATGCGTTCGCCACCACAGCTTCGCACTGCCGGTAAGGTATGTTGCAATATCCTTGACCTGTGCCTCATCAGACGTCTTCGGTGCACACGACAGGTACTCCTCAACATCCCAGAAGAAATTATCAAGTGCCTTGTCATCGCGCTCACCGTCATAAGTTCCAACTCGAGTTGCCTTAGAACCATGCGTTCCTCCCTGCAACAACGAATGGAAGATCTGTTGCCCCTCTTTGAGGAAGCGGATCTCTTCCCTCAAAGACTCTATCTGTTCCGCCAGCTTCGACCACTCTGCCGTCATGCGCTCCTCGAGGTCGGACTGTTCCAAGTCCTCGAGTCGATTTTCATGGTCTTGGAGCCAATCGCGGTGCTTCGGATCTTTCCCCTTCGAAGACACCTTCGCAGCCTTACTCTCAGGTTGCACGACCTCCACTTCATGCTGACTATCTGTATCTGCCATCTCTCGATCTGCACAGCCCCGGATCTGATCCGAAGCTCTGATACCAACTGTCACGGGCTTTGGGAGTTAAGCCTGTGCGGCACCGACAAGTCCCGACCCGACTCGGATCCGTTCAAGGTCAGAGACCTTCGGCCTACGCCTCGTCCCTTCCAATATTGCGCTAAAGCGGAATGCACAATGAAAATGCAGATCGACTTGCTCCCAGAATGCATAAAAGGATACGATGCAATGCGGAATAAAATAGACAACACAACATTCAAAGGTGGAGCGAGGTGCCCATATCCTTTATTATTATCCTCAAAGATTACAATGCTGGATAGAACTCGGTATTGAGAAATACCGGTCGCCCCCAAATGGATTGCCCAGCCAGCCAATCTGACTCGGACAAGTTACAAAGAGTCCCT
>NW_026730034.1:0-25722 GCF_030272615.1 Cryptomeria japonica
GTAGGTAAGAAAAATAAATCTATAGTTTCAATTTTCAAAGAGTAGTCTATCTCTAATACAATGGTTACATGGGTGGTTAAGATTTCCAAGGAGTTGTTTCTATAATTTTCAACTAAAATTAAACTTTGTTTCAAATATGGTAAGTAAGAGTAATATTATTTTATTTTTAGGCAAATCAATAGTTTCAATTTTCAAAGATGTTCTCATATCATGATTAAATGGTTCTATAGGATAGTTAAATTTTCAAGAAGTTGTTCCTCTAATTTTCAACTAAACTAATGTCACGTGAAAAATATGTAATCCAATAGCTAAGAAGGGTAGGTAAGAGAAAAATTATTTTATTTTTAATGCAAATCAATTGTTTCAATTTTCAAAGATTTGCTTATTTGTGATCCAATGGTTGCATAGGATATTTAAAATTTTGAAGTTCTCTATAATTTTACTCTAAACTTATGCCCTATGGCAAATAAGTAATCCAAGGGTTAAGAAGGGTATGCAAGCGAAATATTATTTAATATTTCCAAGGAATTGTTTCCATAATTTTCCACCAAACTTATGCCCCATGGAAAATAAGTGATCGAATAGTTAGGAACTTGGTTAGGTGATAGAAACATTATTTTGTTTTTAGGGTAAATCAATAATTTTGAATTTCAAAGATTTGCTTATTTTTTGATCCAATGATTACATAGCATAGTTAAAAATTTTAAGGAGATGTTTCTATATTTTTAAACTAAAATTATGTGATGTGTCAAATAAGTGATCCAATGGTTAAGAAGGGTAGGTAAGAGAAATAATATTTTATTTTTAAGTTGCTAAGTAGGTAGTTAAGGTTTCTAAGGAGTTGTTTCTATAATTTTCCTATAAACTTATGCTTTGTGGTAAATAAGTGATCCATGGTTATGTTTAGTAGGTAAGAATATTATTTTTTTTTTATATTAGATATTGAGAGTCCAAAAATAGACGGAGAGTGTATACAAAACTAGGGAGTGGGGGGCAGGGCCTCAACCGCCCAACTGAGGAGCCTGAGAGAGGATTATATACAATTATCTCTTTAACCAAAAGAAGGGGACACAATAGAGTAAATAATTATTAGAGAACCTCATCTTGGTCCTCCAGCCATGTGGTCCAGCCTTGTTCTCCTTCCATCCAAACCACCTTCTTTCTTGCTAGGATCTAGGAGCACATCTCTATCCTATTGAAGGGATGAGGCCTGTTGCCCTATAGATCCTTTATCATCTTCTTCATTTCCTTATCAAAGGAGGTCTAGTTCTCTGTGAGCCTAGCCCATTCATACCCATCTTGCATCTCGTAAATAAACATGGACGCTCTACCATCTTTTAGGAATTGCAGTAGCTTGTTTCTCTTGAGGTTCATCAAAAAACAGACCTACACAACAATTTTGTAATGTGTGAGTTTTTTAAAAAACTCAGAACGTTCCCTTGTAATACCTTGGAACTTCTCCTCATTTATAAGTTTCCAAATAAACCAGAGAATGTAAGAAGATAAAATTTGCCAAACTAGATTAGTATCCTTCCTCAGTCCATGAATAAAACTAGTAACTATATCAAGAGTGAAAAAAAAATCTGTAATAGAAATTCCAAAGAGAAGCCTAATTTCTCTAGCAAAGGGGCAGTCAAAGAAGATGTGACACGCAGTCTCAGGTTTTCTGCAGATAGAACACCGGTCATATGCAGCCGATTTATTCCTAATAGGTAATCTATCCAAAATAAGTTGTCATCTAAAGCATTTGATTTTAGGGGGAATGGGGGACCGCCAGAGCTTCTCAAAAGTTTTCTGCCAAGTGTGGGGGGCATGGTTAACATACCATGGAGTGTTGATATGTTTGATCACCGAGGTATCACTGTTGAGTGGTATAGATAGATTTGGCTTTGATCTTAGGGAGGGTGGAGCCATCCTTCCATAGGAATGTAAGGTACCTATGGGCATCTACTTGGGTGTTTTTAGGGAGATTTAAGGGAACACATGCATTTTTAATCATGTTGTATGTCTTCTTATGTGATGCAGGGAGATCATATTTAGCGCTAAGAGCCTCGCAGCTGATAAGGTTATCACGTTCTAGAATATCCATAATGTACTTGATTCCTTTATTATGTCAGTGCTTAGCAGAGCAACCTTGGGTTAAAGCAAGGGGTTTGGAGTTCTGATGCAGGTTCCACCATATTGACCTTTCACCGTGTAGGGTATTGTCACAGTTGATGCTCGAGTTGTTTATGAGACCACGCACATGCTCCCAGGCTTTCCAGAGATATTTAAACACCCAGGAGCCTTGGATAGACACAAGAAAACTGCTTGCAATTAAGTCACTGAACGGGAGGGCTTTCCAAGTTTTGGCAGTTTTGGGAACACCATTTTGTATGTTGTTCCTAATGAGGATTTTCTAGGGTTCTTATCCTTCTAGTGAGTGAAATATCCATTTGGCTGCAATGGAGATGCCTTGCAGCCTAAGATCCTCGAGGCCCAGCCCACCAAGTTTTTTATCCAAGTGGCACCAGGTCAACTTGACCACGTGAGCATTCCTTTTACCCTTCCCATCAGACCATAGGAACCGTTTGATATCCCTTTGGATTTCAAAGACTTGGTAGTTGCTGAACATCCACACTGAGGAGTAGTATATGATGTATGAAGATAAGATTTTTTGGCAAACTTGAATCCTACCAGAAAGGGAGAGGACCTTATTGTCCCACTAGTTGAGTTTACTATCTATTTTTCCCTTGCCCCAGCCTCACATGTCCTTAGGAGAGGGAGATATAGAAAAGGGGATGCCAAGATAATGGACTAATTTATTAGGTCCTCCCCACGCATAGTCAAACTGGTGAAGCCAGTCCGAAGGATTATCTTTCCATCCAAGAAAAATGGATTTGGTGCTAGATATCCGGACTCCAAATGCTCTATCAAAAATGACAAGTTTTTGATTAAGGGAATCAATATTGTGCCTTGAGAGCTTCAGGAAGAGCGAGGTATCATCAGCAAACTGGATGTTGATCAGTTCAAAGTCATCCAAGAGAGTAATGCCTTCGACATGGGGGATAGGGTGTCATCTCTAAGGAGATAATACAAGGCATCAAAAGCAATGACAAATAGAGCAGGGGCAAGGGGAAGCCCTACCTAATTGATCTAGATAGGGGAATAGGATGGGAGAGGGTCCCATTGACTTTAACCAAGGTGGATGCATCCTTGAGGAGGATTCGAACATAATCACAGAACTTGCTAGGAAAGCCAAAGGTTGAGAGCATCATGAGGATGAAGTCCCATTCCACCCTATCATATGCTTTCTCAAAGTCGACAAGGAACATGGCGACATCTTGGTTTGAGGTTCTGGCCCCATTCCATGGATTCCCAACTCGTTCCAAGATTCTCCAAGATGTATCTGCCTTTAATGAAGCCTATTTGGGTGGAGTAGATGAATTTGGGGAGGATATTCTCAAGGCGAGAGGCTAAGGCTTTGGCTAGTATTTTGTAGGAGACATTGAGGAGGGTAATTGGACTCCAATTTTTAATTAGGGCTTTGTCCTCTTCTTTAGGAATAAGCTTAATAATACTCCTATTTATGAACTCCCCAGGGTACTAGTGGCAAGGGCTTCATTATAGATGTCATAGAGGTCATTGGAGATCTAGTGAATGTTAGTTTTGTAGAATTCAGTAGGAAGTCCATCAGGGCCTAGGGCCTTGCTACTCTTGAGAGCCTTAATGACATCCTTGATTTCTTGCATGGTTAGCTTAACTTTGAGGAGGCTGGCTTCGTCCTCAGAGATTCTATTAGGAATAATGCTCCTATATTTGGTACGGACATCTGTCGAGGCCTCATTATCCTCAGAGGTAAATAGAGTCTTGTAAAACACTTCAAAGGCTTCTTTGATGTCATTGATATCCAGGAGTTCCTTATCATCTATAGTTATTCTATCTATTTTTTCCCTGGTCTGTTTTTGGCTGAGTAAATTAAAGAATATTTTGGAGCCCTTATCACCAAACTAGAGCTAGTGGTTGCAGGGTCTGATGAAAGCACCTCTAATTTTAACCTGCTGGTGTTTCCTGAGGATATTTCTAGCCTTAGAGACCTGTTTGGCCAAGGTAGGGGAAGAAGGCTGTAGTTGAATTTCATGTTCTAGGGAGTGAAGCCGAAGAGTAAGAGTTTTTTCTATGAATCTAAAGTCCTTGGCTTTTTTCTGGCCAATGGTTTGGAGAAGATTCTACTAGGAGGAAATGTTCCTCTGCCATCTGAGTGTGTGGGATTAGGGGAGATGTGGTTGCAAATTGAAGAGTCTAATTAGTTTGATGGCATTTAGGACATCCTCATCTTGCAACAAGGAGGTGTTAAGTAAGAATTTCTTATTGCGAGGGTGGCTAGGGGTGATGGATTTCCTGATGTTAATAATGGCTAAAATGGGGAAGTGGTCAGACAGGGTAGTTGGTAAGACTGCAACCGCATTCCCAAACTGGTTGGGGGAAAAGGAGAAGAAGTCCTTATTAGCATAGAATCTATCTAACCTGGAGTAGATCCTATTAGTATTTTGCTGAAAGTTGCACCAGGTGTGCCATAGGTTAGGGGTATCAGGTTTAGTGCCTTCCAAGGGGTCAAGTAGTTGCAGATGTTTTTAAAACATGTCCCAGTGAGGTCTTTCTAAGTTTTTCCATTCAAACGGAAGTCCCCCAGCCTTGTCATTTTGGGATGCAGTCATATTAAAATCCCCTGCCATGACCTAGGGGATATTTGGGAGGGAAGTTAGCTAATTCTAGAGGGATATTCTTTCCTTATAATTGTTAGATGCATAAATGGAGCATATGCCAAAGCAAGAACCTTTAACATCTAAGGTAACCCAAGCTACTCTATTACAGGGGGAGGTCCCTTTATCCTTGAGGTACATTGTCCATTTAGGGGCAATGATAAGACCAACTCCTCCTTTTCCTCTCGGGTGGTTAGTACAGACTCTGATTGCATCTCACCAAATAAAGTCAAGTGTAGTGTCGAGGGAGAACCCAACATATTTAAGTTCTTGTAACATAAAAAAATCTAAGTTTTTATGATAGTCCAGAAATCTTTTAATAACAGATTTCCTGTCAGGTGACTCAAGGCCTCAAATATTCTTGGTAGGGAGACCATTATGGATCACCAGATTTCTTCTTGTTTTTGGAGCCCACTGGCCTACCTTTCTTTTTATTTAGGGAGTACCCTTTCATAAGGTCCTCATCATCTTCACTGGTTTCAAGAAGCTTAGCTCTAATATCTGCATTTCCTCCTATGTCGAACCTAGACAACTAGGAGACTAGAAAGCCAGGGAGCATAGTGCTAGATCTAATTTCATCTAGACCCTTATTGGCATAAATAACTTCTATAATATGATTGTCCTCTAGTTCTTTTAGCATAGATGTAGTCAAGGGATTCATGGTGTTAGTGTCAGAAATAAGTCCTACAAGTGAAGAGGAGACTGATTGAATGGGGGTTCCAGATCCGAGGATCATTATAGGGTTATTGCTAATGCTAGCATCATCATCACCACGATTGGGGTTTTCCATATTTTTAACCATATTTCTAACCACAAAACTGACAAGGGATTGATGAGGGTCCTCAAGTTTATGAGTAGAGGCCAATTGGTTGGTGGAGGAGTAGCTAAGATTTAGGGCATTGAGAGGGGTAATTTTACGTCTTCGTTTCCTTGAGGTAACAAGTTGAAAACAATCAGAGGGCGATTCTACAAGATTTTGAGAAGGGTTGGAAACAAGGATGAGGAGTTTGGGGGCCAAAGGTACGAGATTAGGCTTGAGAGGGTTAACTTTATTAGGAGTGGGATCAGGATCTGCAGACATCACATTAGCAGAGCGGGGAGGGGGAGATTGTAGATCATTAACATTTTTAGGGTTTACAGTAGTTTCAACTGAATTATGTTTTTGCTTCTTATGACTAATAATTGGGTAATTTTTATGAATATGCCCTTCTTTCTTATAGAGAAAACATGCATTCAATCCTCAAAGCATTTCAATCGGGCAGATGAATGTGTCTCCATTAATATCTAGGTTTAAAGATGGTGGAATATTTATTCCGGGCTTAATTGAGACAAGCATTCTTGCATCTAGGTTGGGCACCAACCAAGCAGTTTCATCTATCCAAATCATTTTGCCAAATGGTTGCACTAATTGGGGAAGGAAACTCCACGAAAAGGGGGAGACATCTTTGAGGATGACCCATCTGGGAGAGGATAATGCGAGGACTTCCTCATTAACCACCTCTAGAGACCAGGCTAGGGCTCGAAAAGAGGTATTCCAAACCGTCCAGTACTGGTGTTTAAGTGCTTCCAATTGGGCTTCATCTGAGTTAAAGAAAATGAGAAAAAGACCTCTCTGTATTTGTCTACAGAACATGATTTTAAGCCCTAATTTAAGACTCCATAGATTGTTAAACCAGTCGTCTAAGAATTTCCTAGGTTGGCATTTTTAAGCATCAACACAAGCAAAAAATATGGCAGTGTCACATAACCTATGCTTTTCCGAAGAAATTTCATTCAACATTTCATTATTTGGCAAAATGCAGAAGGGGTCTGAGGTATTGCAAGGGGACTTACCATCCTTAATGGGTCCTTCGTCTGTAGGAGCCTTAAGGAAGTGCGCCAATGAGCGGACTCTATTTGCAGGCAGGGCGACAGTCTCGGTGAAAGACTTTGTTAGGGTTGGTATTGTCTGTGGCGTGGGTTTAGGGTTATTAACATTAACTCCATCCGACTCTAGCTCCATTGGAAACTAGGGTTAGGATCGCGTGGGGTGGGCGGATGGGTGGAGTTAACCGTAATAAATGTTTGCAGAGCAGAGTAAATGAAACACAAAACAAACAGAGCAAGTGGGTGAGGTAGGAAATGCAAACCGAGTGGAGGAGATTAACTCCTCCACATAGATGCCGAGAAACTCCCGTCAGTGCCTACATGCCTCAATCCTACTTCCTTCTTCAGGGTGTGGTCAAAAGCACTAAAAAATCGCAGAGCTCCATCAATCCTATTCCAAATAAAATAATTTCAACCCAATCATATAATCTGTAAGAATATTATTCATTTTTTAATTTTGTTTAAGAGAAGAAAAGAAAATAAATGATAAAATTAAATTAAATTAAATTGGTTGTTAAATATTATAGTGGGCTTGAATTATCAAATAAGAAAATAAAGCAAATAATTTAATAATTTAGTTTGTGAAAAAATTGATGCAAATAGTTAAATAAGGAACATAACTATTTAAATATAATTAATTAATAATTAATTAGTATTATTATATTTTATTTTAAACAATTTGTTAGACCAAAGTATATATTATTTCCAAGGATCTATATTATGGCATAAATTATATAGATATGTTAATATAATTGTATTTATTTTCAAATAATTTGTCAATCAAAACATTAATATAGACAAGTTAAATTAATTTATATTAAAGATGTAGAAAATATTAGTTTCATTTTCATATTATATCTATTATAACAAATAAATAAATAGAATGAGGTTGATATCTTTAGTATATGTTAGATAGATGTGTTTAATATATTCGTGTCATTTTATTCTATTTTTATGTATACTTATAATTAAGAAATATGAATGCTACAATGAATCCTTGACATTTATATGATCATTAAATTTACAATAACCATGTTTTATCCACTCACTCTATTGCCCTATTCATACCATTAAAAATATTCTTATCCACCTAAGCATTGATGTGAATACAATTATTTTATTAGTCTATAAAATATTAAAGTTTATAGGTACTATAAGTATTTAGATTTATATATCATAAAATAAATATAAATGATAAACTATTGTTAGGTATGTTTATATGTCTTGATATCATATTTATTCACTAATTCATATAGTTTAGTTTCAATATTTATAATTGGGTAAAAGTGCTTTGATTAAAGAAAAATTAAATTTCTTAGGTGATTCAAGTAAATGTAATCAAATCATTACTATATGGACAAAGAAATTGATAATAATTGTTTTTTCTTAGTAAATGGTCAAAGCGAATGTTTCTATTAAATTTAAAGAGTTAATACATAATTTTAAACCATATCGAAAAGGGCCAAATGGTCAAATCTCCCAATTCCATACTAGTTCACAAACTGAGAATCTACAATATCAAATTGACAAAGGTTGAAAATAGTCTAGAACAAAAAACCAATTTAGACATCCTTGCCTCATTCTCTTGGCTCATGAGAAGATGCTAGTTTATTTCTTTGAAAGATGCTCTATTTCCTTGAGGGTCAAATGCTCCCCATCCTCCTCTTCATCAGAGGAATCCATACTTCCCAAATCATCCAAGCACTTGTACTGCTTATATTTCTAAACCTAGCCCTCATCTTCATCTACATCATCTCCTATAACTCTCTCAGCCCACCACTTAGCTAAAAAACCCATGAATATATATAAAAAACTCCAATCTCCTCTTGATTAAAAATTCTCTTGTCTCAAATCTCTTCTAATTCCAAGTGGTGAGAATAGGAATCCTTAGCACCTCCCTTGTCCTAGTTTTACTACAAAGTATTGTCCTCAATGCAAGATTATGAGATTGTCATCCACCACTAGCATTACTCTATCCATTTCTCCAAGAAACATTCCTTTGAAAATAAGCCAATGCAACATTTCTACATCCACCTTGCTATCTCTCATGTAGAGGGTTGTAGCCAACAAAACTACCAGGATGTACAAAGTCACACAATATCTGTGGTCAGTGAGGATGAACTCTAGACACAATATTTATGATAGATGTAATGTGTTGATCTGACCGATGAAGTGTGTTGTGGTGTGGTCAACTTTGCATTCCTTTCCACCCTAAGAATGTTTACCACATACCTATTTCAAATTATGTTTGGCTGACTTGGAAGGTTATGTAGTCAGGAGAATAGTATAAGTAAAGGATGATCAGAATGAATGAGGTATGGAAGATATGTGATATTTAAAAGATAAATCTGATCGATGTTTGATGTGAGACTTTGTGTGAAAGTGTGTAGTATACTATTAGGCACTAGAGGTTGTTCTGATATTACTATTTGTGAGAATTGCATGATATGACAACTTGAGAATGGAAGAAGGACATGATATAACAAATTATTTTCCAAGCAGTGATAGTGCAATAAATGAAATCAGAGAACTCAAGTGGCAACACCTTAAATGATGAAGATATAATGGAGAAGATCTTGATGACCCTACTAGAAAGCTACAATGATAAGATTTTTTTTATTGAAGAGGTATATGAGGCAAATAAGTTCACTAGGGGATAACTATATGACACTCTGACCTTGTTTGAGACGAGGAAGTTTTCAAAAGACACAGCTAAATCTGAGACATCCTTTAAAGCTACTATGGAAGACTCAGATGATGAAATCTTGGATGAGATGGAAGCAAATTTTGTGAGGAAGTTGAAGAAAGGAACCAAAAAATATAAAGGTATGTCACCTCTTAAATGTTCTAGCTATGTAAAGATTGGTCACTTGGTTAGTAGGTGTCCAGAGAAAGGAGCAAGACAAAAATTTAGAGAGGGTAAAAGAAAGTTTAATAAGAAAGCCTATTATGTTAAAGATGATATTGGTATTTCAGATGATGAATTAGATTATGAAGAAGGTGATTTTTTATTTTTGCTAGAAAAGGATGTACTTAAGATTGATGTTTCTAACATGTTATCTTTGGAGACTGTTAAAACTATTTCTACTGCTTTACATTGTAGAAGCGATACAAATTAGTGGATAATTTATAGTGGATGTTCAAATTATATGACTAGTGATAAGAGTAAGTTTGTAAAACTTGAGAAATATGATGGAGGTTTTGTTAGGATCGGAGCTGAAGAAAAAAAAAAAATTGTAGGAATTAGTTCTATTACCTTTGATGGAAAGCATAATAATTACAATATTTACTATGAAAATGGTTTGTATAAAAATCTACTAAGTGTTGGACAAATTTGTGAAAATGGCTACAATGTTATGTTTCAGGATGGTGGTTGCAAGATCTGGAAGAGATTTGGAACTATTATTGTAGTGAGGAAAAGGATAAACTAGAGGGAGCTAAAAAAAATTATTTGTTATCTATTCAATGATAGCTAGCTCTAGCATAGAAAGATGTGTCATGTCAACTTTGACAATTTGGTGAAGATTAGTTCAACTTGTGTAGTAAGAGATTTACCAAGGTCAACCAAACCAGATAACAATATTTGTAAAGAATATCAAGAAGGAAAGAAGATAAAAGGAACATGTAGAGAAAAGGAACAATCTTCTACTAGACTATTGGACTTCATACACATAGACCTATGTGGTCTTACTAGAACAAGGATTATACAAGGTGAGAGATATTTCATGCTCTTAATTGATAATAATTATAGAATGACATGGGTTGCATTTTTAAAAGAGAAATTAGAAGCATTAGGAAAATTCAAAATATTCAAGAAAAGAGTTGAGAATGAAGTTGATAGAAGAATTAAGTGTTTGAGGACTGATAGAGGAGGAGAATTTATTTTCGATGAGTTTAACAATTTATGTGAGAAACATGGAATTAGAAGAAAACTATCTACCCCTAGAACACCACAACAAAATGGTGTAGTGGAAAGAATGATTAGAACCATACAAGAGGCAGCAATAATGATGATTAAAGGAGTAGAACTACCAGAGTTTTAGTGGAGAGAAGCTATAGATACAGTAGTATACACCCTTAATAAAATTTTATTTTGGAAAAGATATGGGAAGACATCATATGAGCTATGGCATGGAACGATTCTAACAGTAAAGTATTTCAAGCTATTCAGAAGGAGATGTTATATTTAGAGAGATGAGGATAATCTTGGAAAATTTGATAGCAAAGCAGATGAAGGTATATTCCTAGGATACTCTACAAGAAGCAAAGCATATCAGTGTTACAACAAAAGACTAAACAAAATTGTTGAAAGTGTAAATGTGAAGGTTGATAAAGACATTTATGAAGATCTAATAAATTAGAAGGATATGATTCAAATGAGTCCATTGACAAGTAAAAGGAGGAGGAAAATAAAGAAAAATAAAAGGAAAATTAAACTCAGGATGCTCTGAGAACTACATCAAAGACTCTGAGGTATGTACAGGGGAATCACTTCGAGGATCAAATTATTGGAAATAAGAATAGATGAATTATCACAAGGAGTAAGGAAACTCAAGAATAAGTTTTGTTATGTTTTCTTTCTGAGACTGAACCAAAGTCACTAGAATAAGCTTGTAGTGATCAAAATTGGATAAAATAAATGAGAGAAGAACTAGACTAGATTGAGAAAAATTAAACATGGGAACTTTTGCACAGGCCTACATATAAAAATGTAATTTGAACAATGTGAGTGTTCCAAAACAAGTGGGATGAAGATAAAAAGGTTGTAAGAAACAGATCAAGTTTAGTTTTAAAGGGTTATACTCAAGTTAAAGGCATTGACTTTGAGGAAACATGTGCTCCAATTGCTCGGATGGAAGCTATTAGAATGTTCTCGACCTTTGCAGAGTTGAAGGATTTTAAACTTTATTAGATGGATGTAAAATTAATATTTTTTAATAGAGAACTGAAAAAAGAAGTTTATATTGAACAACCAAAGGATTTAAGTTGAGAGATGATCCATATATTATTTGTAGGCTGAACAAGGCTTTTTATGCATTGAAACAAGATCCTAGAGCTTGGTATGGAATGCTAGACATGTATTTGAGTGGTCAAGTTTTTCAAAAGAGATTTGTTGACAATAATCTCTATTTCAAAGTTGACTTAGGTAAAATCTTAATATTTTTAGTGTATGTTGATGATATAATATTCATAGAAAATGATGGTATGTGTAAAAGTTTTGTTGGTGAGATATAGAAGGAGATGTCCATGTTCAGTGAGTTAAATTTATTTCTTTGATTGCAAGTGACTCAAAATAGTAAAGGAATTTTTAGTTTTCAATTTAAATATGTCAAAGAATTTTTGAATTTTGGGTTGGAGAATTCTAAACCGGTGTGTACACCTTGACCACCAGATACAAGTTAACAAAAGATGATAAATCTCCTAAGACTGATGCAAGTAACTACAATTCGTATTGGAAATTGACACTCATCTGGTGGATGCAATTTTTTGGGTTGATAGGTTGCTACATTTTTTTGAGTTTTTTATCTAAGCGGGAGCCTTAGAAATTTTAATCTGGTGTATAGGTTTCAATACTTAGTCATTTTTCATGAGTGTTTCCATCAATGCCAAATGGGGAGATTGGTGGCAATTGACACTCATCTAGTGGATATTGATGCATGAATAATGGTCTAGGGTTGTCATTGATAGAAAATCTCCTTGAAAATCCTATCTATTAATCATGTATTTTGATATCCAGAAGTTATTGCGATCTAATGACAGACTATCGATATTTTAGGATAAGTAGTGTAGTTTTGGTCCGGAAGCTTTTCAGTGATTGTGGTGGTGAGATTCATGCATGCGGTGATAGGGATGACTTTTGGAAGTTATTTTTAGATCATTTGATGGATCTACATATGTTTTATAATCTAGTTCAAGTTGAATCATGATTACACATTACACTACATGTTGACTTGACAATTGTTTATTTGTGGTTGTGGATATCTAAGACCAGTGTAGAAGATCTTTTCGGTGAATGATATGATGCGATATGAGAAATTAGTGATCGAGAAATAATTTTCCATATTTATTTGGTTTCTTTCCTTACTTATTCAACCCTACCAATCATTAGCCTGTTTACCCTATTCCTGCTCCTGAATTCCCTTTTATTGACTTCTTGAATGAGTCCATGTGCTTCTTCTTGAGAGATATAAGTGTAGACAATTATCAGTTCACAATCTTGAATCTCTTTATCTACGCTATTGGTGGTCAACCTCCTAGCATCAAGAATATTGTACAGATCCATTGTGATTGTACGTTCCAATTCAATCAAGCATTTGTTGAAGTTATGTAAATACAAAACAACGACTTCCTCAACTTTCATTTGATCATTCTAAACAAGATTTTCATCATATGCTCCAATGTTTTTCCGATTACCATCAACAATTATTTCATCAATCAATTTCTCTATTGTCAATGGGAGAACAAAGGTATATTTACCTTGTAGATAAATAGACTCAATGTCTTCATCAAGCTCAATCCAAAGCTTTCTTCCTCTCTTAAGTCTTCCAGTTAGATTAGGTTCAAATTTAATCTTCTTGCTCTGCTGAACTCCACCGGACTATGGTTTTCCTAATCACCCTTACAAATTATCCTTCCAAAAAAAGCTAATAAGAAAGGAGAATTTGTAAGGGTGATTAGGAAACAACAATCTGGTGGAGCTCAGTAGAGCAAGAAGACTAAATCTGAACCTACTCTAACTGAAAGACCTAAGAGAGGAATAAAGCTTAGGACTAAGCTTGATGAAGACCTCAAGTCGAGTGACTAGCAAGGTACATATACCTTTGTTTGGGTCATTGACAATAGAGAAATTAATTGATGAAATAATTATTGATCGTAATCTGAAAAATATTGGAGCATATTAGGAAAATCTTATTGAGAATGATCAAAGGAAAGTTGAGGAAGTTGTTCTTTTGCATATACACAACTTCAGAAAATCCTTGATTTTATTGGAACATAGCATCCCAAAGCTTCTATACAATATTATTTAGCTACGAGATTGACTGCCAAAAAAGCAGATAAAGAGATGAAAGAGCCTAAACTAATAAATGTTTGCACTTGTATCTCTCAAGAAGAAGCACATAGACTCATTGAGAAAGCCAATCAAAAGGAATTCAGGACCAAGAATAGGGTAAACATGCTAATAATTGTCAAGGTTGAAGAAGTAAGGAAAGAAACCAAATAAATATGGAAAAGGATGATAAAAAAATAACCCTCTATATAATGATGTCACTCGAAAGGAAGACATTTCCCATCTAGAAGTATAGGAAGGTGTCTCAGATGATCAACAAAATGTAACTCTTGATGTTGAGATTATTGGCCATTTGGTGGAATTGATTATGGGTTGCATTGACGTTTTGTTATTGATGTCAACACTAGTTGTTTGGATTCTTTACCGGCACCCTTCTGGTCCCAGTAAGTTCAGTGGTTTTTGGTTAACTTTGATCCTACATGATCTGGTGATGGAATTGGCTTATTGATAATGTCTATGCTCATATTTGGTTAGTTGGTTTTGGTCTGGTGATTGGATGCTATCCTACTTACACAAAATATTGGTTTCTAGTTCTGGTGAGGGTTTCACCGGCAGATCTTTTGGTGGAGATCTTTGATGCATTGCATAATCGGTGTTGGTACAACTTCTAATGGAGTTTTAGGATGTTGTTGGTAATCTTGTTCAAGAATTGGCATTTGGAGATCATTACTTAAGCATGTGGACCTATACTTGGTGGCAGTTGATCTAGGTTATGGACCGACATTAATGTAACATGTGGATAGGAATTATTATTGTATTTTCGGGATGTCTTATGCATTGGATATTATTTGTTTTAGTCTAAGGCCGACATGGTTTGTAATGATGTAATTGGTTTATTGTTTGGTAGCCGACCTGAATGTTTATGGTTGAGGGTTTGTAAAAATAAGATGCAAGATGTCATTGTAGATCATCATGGTCATTGTAAGAGGTCATAGTTAAGGAATGTAATGTGCCAATATTGTAATATCATTCAGACATAGGAGTTGGTCGATCAATGAAGATTGAATTGGGTTTTTAAGAGGATTTAGTCATCTGATATTAAACCTAACTGGAATCATACTAAGGCATTGGAGATGCTATGTTTTGCAGTTCAACACTTCTCCCAATTGTAGTCTAGATTTGTATGTAGTTAATGAGACTCCTTTTTTGATGAGCAGTACTATATAGGTTGTTGGCCTTCCTGCAAGTGCACTCCCCTTCATTTTAAATTCACATACTTACTACAGAAGTATTATCTAACTATGGGTAGGCTTGCCACTATGGTTTTTCCCTTTGTTAAGGATATAGCTTCATTCGGATTGACGCAAGTAATATATAACAATATTGAGTGAAGGGTCATGTCCCCATAGGTTCATGACTCTACATGGCATAAGCCACGTATAGGTCATGCCCCTATTTGGACATGACTCTTCATCCTTTTATTTATAGGCAACGACACTTGCTGTGAACAAAAACCAATAACTGTGGTAGTTTCACGAACCAACAAGCTGTCGATATTATCATAGAATACTAATAGTTAGAGTTATATATATATATATATATAAATATATATATATATATACATATATATATATATACACATCAGAGGTAAAACATATTCATTGTAGTGATCTTATTAAAGTCTATCCTCACTACATATTACAAGACTATTGTATTCTCTATCTCTGATCTAAATTCCTTAACATGGTATCAGAACCACATTGGTAGAGAAATAATAAAATAGTGACACCTCTTTTCTAAAAAAAATTCAGACTTGCACTCAGAATCAAAGGAAAATTAATCATGGTGAATAGTGTTAGAGTGGAGGATAGACTTGAAGGCGCATCCAACTTCATCTCATGGAGAATTTGAATAACAACAATTCTTCAAAAACTCAAACTAGATGCATACATAGAAGAAGATACTAAGATGCTAGAAGATGAGCCAGAGAAAACAACCTAGAAAAGACACAACAACAAGGCTAAGAAACTCATAATCGATGCTGTTAAAGATCACATTCTCCCAACTATCTCAAAACTAACTATAGCTTATGATATGTTCAAGACCATTCAAAACTCATATGAAATAAATAATGCAAGAAGATTTCTCACTTTTAAACAACAATTAATGCATATCTACATGAACAAAGGAGAAACAATCACATCCTATTTCATGAGGATTTCAAAATTAAAAGACCAATTGTCAACTATTGATAATAATATAGATGATATGGAGCTATCTCTAATAGCACTTAAGGGGTTACCATCCAATTAGGAATCCTTTATTCAAGGCATTAGTGCTCATTTGACACTACCAAAATTCGATCAACTCAAGAATGATTGTTCTCAAGAATAATCTCGACCAATCACAAGAGGATTGGGTTCATACAAAGGGGGAGAAATTCAAGCACTACATGCTAACACAAGAAAGAAAGGGAAGAAAAGGAAGTTCAAACGGAAGAGAGGAAATAATCAGAAAAGGAAAGACTTGTCCAAGATTCAATGGTACAAGTGTGATAAATTTGGACACACTCACAGGTTCTGCCCAAAAAGAAAGAAAGCTCAAGCAACCACAGCTGAAGTCAAGGAAGTAGAGAATCCTCTATTTTTCTTATCCTTATCAAGTGAACTAAACTCAAAGAAACATATGTGGATAATTTATAGTGGAGCATCTTGACACATAACTAGTTTTAGAGATCAATTTGAAACCTTTGAAGGCCACTCAACTGAAGAAGTTATAATAGGAGACAATTCTACCTATCTAGTGAAAGGAATTGGGACCTGCTCAATTCAATTAAGAACAAGAGTTACATTACAATTGAAATATTTTCTCTGTGTACCAGGTATCAAAAGGAATTTGGTCTCTGATTCAGGACTAGCTGATCAAGGATATCGTGTCACCTTCCATGAAGATAAAGTTCTACTCTAGCCTAAAATCTCCAACATAAAGAATGTTATTCCTATAGGATCTAGAGATGGTAGTTTATACAAATTATGTAATACTCAAAAACAAGCACTAAATCATGAAGTATCAAACTCTAATGAAATTTGGCATAGAAGATTAGGACATCTTCGATTTAGTGCCCTACCTTCTATACAAAAAATTACCATAGGATTACCCAATCTAAAATCTGATCATGTTGGAACTTGTAAAGGATGTGCTCTAGGGAAGAACTCAAAAGGGTCCTTTCCCTCAAGTTAACACAAATCAAAAGTTGTACTACAACTTGTCCACACTGATTTGTGTGGTCCAATGTCATTACCATCACTAGGGGGATTCTTATATTACATGATATTTGTTGATGATTACTCTAGGAAAACTTGGATCTATTTCATAAAACTCAAAGAATCAAATGAAGTGTTGTTTAAATTTAAAGAATTTAAGGCCCTAGTGGAAAATCAAATTGGGAAGAAAACAAATACTCTAAGATCAGATAATGGGGGTGAATATATCTCTAAATTTTTTAAAGAATTATGCATTTCTATTGGGATTAAGAGAGATTGTATTGTACCTTATAATCCTCAATAAAATGGAGTTGCAGAAAGAAAAAAATAGAACCATCATCGAAGCTGCAAAGCCATGATGCATGATCAAAATCTACGTATCTCATTTTGGGATGAAGCCTCAAATACAACTGTGTACATTCAAAATAGATGCTAATAAGAAAGGAGAATTTGTAATCACCCTTACAAATTATCCTTCCAAAAAAAGCTAATAAGAAAGGAGAATTTGTAAGGGTGATTAGGAAACAACAATCTGGTGGAGCTTAGTAGAGCAAGAAGACTAAATCTGAACCTACTCTAACTGAAAGACCTAAGAGAGGAATAAAGCTTAGGACCGAGCTTGATGAAGAGCTCAAGTCTAGTGACTAGCAAGGTAAATATACCTTTGTTTGGGTCGTTAACAATAGATAAATTAATTGATGAAATAATTATTGATCGTAATCTGAAAAATATTGGAGCATATTAGGAAAATCTTATTGAGAATGATCAAAGGAAAGTTGAGGAAGCTGTTCTTTTGCATATACACAACTTCAGCAAATCCTTGATTTTATTGGAACATAGCATCCCAAAGCTTCTATACAATATAATTTAGCTACGAGATTGACCACCAAAAAAGCAGATAAAGAGATGAAAGAGCCTAAACTAATAAATGTTTGCACTTGTATCTCTCAAGAAGAAGCACATAGACTCATTGAGAAAGCCAATAAAAAGGAATTCAGGACCAAGAATAGGGTAAACATGCTAATAATTGTCAGGGTTGAAGAAGTAAGGAAAGAAACCAAATAAATATGGAAAAGGATGATAAAAAAATAACCCTCTATATAATGATGTCGCTCGAAAGGAAGAGATTTCCCATCTAGAAGTACAGGAAGGTGTCTCCGATGATCAACAAAATGTAACTCTTGATGTTGAGATTATTGGCCATTTAGTGGAACTGATTATGGGTTGTATTGACATTTTGTTATTGATGTCAACACTAGTTGTTTGGATTCTTTACTGGCACCCTTCTGGTCCCAGTAAGTTCAGTGGTTTTTGGTTAACTTTGATCCTGCATGATCTGGTGAAGGAATTGGCTTATTGATAATGTCTATGCTCATATTTGGTCAGTTGGTTTTGGTCTGGTGATTAGATGCTATCCTACTTACACAAAATATTGGTTTCTAGTTCTGGCGAGGGTTTCATTGGCAGATCTTTTGGTGGAGATCTTTGATGCATTGCATAATCGGTGTTGGTACAACTTCTAATGGAGTTTTAGGATGTTGTTGGTAATCTTGTTCAAGAATTGGCATTTGGAGATTATTACTTAAGCGTGTGGACCTATACTTGGTGCTAGTTGATCTAGGTTATGGACCGACATTAATGTAACATGTGGATAGGAATTATTATTGTATTTTCGGGATGTCTTATGCATTGGATATTATTTGTTTTAGTCTAAGGCCGACATGGTTTGTAATGATGTAATTGGTTTATTGTTTGGTAGCGGACCTGATTGTTTATGGTTGAGGGTTTGTAAAAATAAGATGCAAGATCTCATTGTAGATCATCATGGTTATTGTAAGAGGTCATAGTTAAGGAATGTAATGTGCGAATATTGTAATATCATTCAGACATAGGAGTTGGTCGATCAATGAAGATTGAATTGGGTTTTTAAGAGGATTTAGTCATCTGATATTAAACCTAACTGGAATCGTACTAAGGCATTGGAGATGCTATGTTTTTTAGTTCAACACTTCTCCCAATTGTAGTCTGGATTTGTATGTAGTTAATGAGACTCCTTTTTTGATGAGCAATACTGTATAGGTTGTTGGCCTCCCTGCAAGTGCACTTCCCTTCATTGTAAATTCACATACTTACTATAGAAGTATTATCTAACTGTGGGTAGGCTTGCCACTATGGTTTTTCCCTTTGTTAAGGATATAACTTCATTCGGATTGAAGCAAGTAATATATAACAATATTGAGTGAAGGGTCATGTCCCATAGGTTCATGACTCTACATGGCATAAGCCACGTATAAGTCATGCCCCTATTTGGACATGACTCTTCATCCTTTTATTTATAGGCATCGACACTTGCTGTGAACTAAAACCAATAACTGTGGCAGTTTCACTAACCAACAAGCTGTCGATATTATCATAGAATACTCATAGTTAGAGTTATATATATATATATATATATATATCTATATATACATATATATATACACACATCAGAGGTAAAACATATTCATTGTAGTGATCTTATTAAAGTCTATCCTCACTACATATTACAAGACTATTGTATTCTCTATCTCTGATCTAAATTCCTTAACATGGTATCAGAGCCACATTGGTAGAGAAATAATAAAATAGTGACACCTCTTTTCTAAAAAAAATTCAGACTTGCACTCAGAATCAAAGGAAAATCAATCATGGTAAATAGTGTTAGAGTGGAGGATAGACTTGAAGGCGCATCCAACTTCGTCTCATGGAGAATTTGAATAACAACAATTCTTCAAAAACTCGAACTAGATGCATACATAGAAGAAGATACTAAGATGCCAGAAGATGAGCCAGAGAAAACAACCTAGAAAAGACACAACAACAAGGCTAAGAAAATCATAATTGATGCTGTTAAAGATCACATTCTCCCAACTATCTCAAAACTAACTACAGCTTATGATATGTTCAAGACCATTCAAAACTTATATGAAATAAATAATGCGAGAAGATTTCTCACTTTTAAACAACAATTAATGCATATCTACATGAACAAAGGAGAAACAATCACATCCTATTTCATGAGGATTTCAGAATTAAAAGACCTATTGTCAACTATTGATAATAATATAGATGATATGGAGCTATCTCTAATAGCACTTAAGGGGTTACCATCCAATTAGGAATCCTTTATTCAAGGCATTAGTGCTCATCTGACACTACCAAAATTTGATCAACTCAAGAATGATTGTTCTCAAGAAGAATCTCGACCAATCACAAGAGGATTCGGTCCATACAAAGGGGGAGAAATTCAAGCACTACATGCTAACACAAGAAAGAAAGGGAAGAAAAGGAAGTTCAAACGGAAGAGAGGAAATAATCACAAAAGGAAAGACTTGTCCAAGATTCAATGGTACAAGTGTGATAAATTTGGACACACTCACAGGTTCTGCCCAAAAAGAAAGAAAGCTCAAGCAACCACAGCTGAAGTCAAGGAAGTAGAGAATCCTCTATTTTTCTTATCCTTATCAAGTGAACTAAACTCAAAGAAACATATGTGGATAATTTATAGTGGAGCATCTTGACACATAACTGGTTTTAGAGATCAATTTGAAACCTTTGAAGGCCACTCAACTAAAGAACTTATAATAGGAGACAATTCTACCTATCTAGTGAAAGGAATTGGGACCTGCTCAATTCAATTAAGAATAGGAGTTACATTACAATTGAAATATGTTCTCTGTGTACCAGGTATCAAAAGGAATTTGGTCTCTGATTCAGGACTAGCTGATCAAGGATATCATGTCACCTTCCATGAAGATAAAGTTCTACTCTAGCCTAAAATCTCCAACATAAAGAATGTTATTCCTATAGGATCTAGAGATGGTAGTTTATACAAATTATGTAATACTCAAAAACAAGCACTAAATCATGAAGTATCAAACTCTAATGAAATTTGGCATAGAAGATTAGGACATCTTCGATTTAGTGCCCTACCTTCTATACAAAAAATTACCATAGGATTACCCAATCTAAAATCTGATCATGTTGGAACTTGTAAAGGATGTGCTCTAGGGAAGAACTCAAAAGGGTCCTTTCCCTCAAGTTAACACAAATCAAAAGTTGTACTACAACTTGTCCACACTGATTTGTGTGGTCCAATGTCATTACCATCACTAGGGGGATTCTTATATTACATGATATTTGTTGATGATTACTCTAGGAAAACTTGGATCTATTTCATAAAACTCAAAGAATCAAATGAAGTGTTATTGAAATTTAAAGAATTTAAGGCCCTAGTGGAAAATCAAATTGGGAAGAAAATAAATACTCTAAGATCAGATAATGGGGGTGAATATATCTCTAAAATTTTTAAAGAATTATGCATTTCTGTTGGGATTAAGAGAGATTGTATTGTACCTTATAATCCTCAATAAAATGGAGTTGCAGAAAGAAAAAATAGAACCATCATCGAAGCTGCAAAGCCATGATGCATGATCAAAATCTACGTATCTCATTTTGGGATGAAGCCTCAAATACAACTGTGTACATTCAAAATAGATGCCCTCATTCAATCCTAGAGAATATAACACCTAAAGAAGCCTTTACAGAAAATTAACCATATTTAATCCATCTAAAAATCTTTGGTTGCCATGTGTATATTCACATTCCTAAAGAAAAGAGAACCAAATGAGAACCCTTTGGGAAGAAAGGCATATTTGTTGGCTACAGTGAAACCATTAAAGGATAGAGAGTCTATATTCCAGGACGAAGATCCATTGAAATCAGTAGAGATGTTAAATTTGAAGAAGATGCTTCTTATAAACTATCTTTAAGTGCAGAAGCTGATCTAACTGCAGAATCAGATGAAAATCCTACAATTACAAATCAAAGGGAGAATAGCATAGAAAATCATGAACTTCAATCACCTAATTTCAAGAATTCTAAAAATCCTAACAATAAGAAAAGACCACTGTGTGCAAGAAAGAGGATTGAAAAAAATAATGTGGAACTCGATGAAATCTTCAAAGAGAATAAGTAAACAAGAAGTCAATCATGCTATGTTTCCCTCATGACCGAACTTACAAAATCTGAACCATTAAATGTTGAAGAGGCTTTAACATGCCAAGCTTGGAAAGATGCAATGATTGAGGAATATCACTCTATTTGAAAAAATGATGTCTAGGACATTGTACCTAGACCAAAAGACAAATCATTTGTCTCATCAAAGTGGTTATTCAAAGTCATATATGCACCAGATGGTAGTATTGAAAAACACAAAGCCAGGTTCATTGCTAGGGGGTTCTCTCAAAAGGCTGGAATTGATTACGAAGAGACAATTTCTCCAATTTCCCGATATACTTATATAAGAACCATAATTGCCATTGCAACTTCCAAAGAGTGGAAGATACACCAAATGGACGTGAAGACCACATTTTTGAATGGTGTTGTTGAGGAAGAAGTATATATAGAGCAACCTAAAGGATTTTCTACATATGATAGAAATCTCTATGTGCATAGACTAATAAAAATCTCTCTATAGCCTTAAGAAAGATCCCAGGGCATGGCATGGAAGGATAGATAGTTATCTCTCCAAACTAGGATATTCCAAAAATGAAGCAGACTCTAACATATACTTCAAAATATTGGATGGTGACATGTTAATACTTGTTCTCTATGTTGATGACTTTTTGATAATAGGAGAAGATCACCTCATTGCAAAATGTAAACAAGATCTTGTGGCTGAATTCAACCTAAAGGATCTAGGTCTACTACACTATTTTCTGGGCCTAGAAGTGTGGAAAAAAGAGAATTATATTTTCCTAAATCAAGGAAACTACACTACTGATACCCTGACCAGATTTGGTATGATAGATTGTAAGCCTCTATCCATTTCAATGGAAACAAACCTTCATAAGCTCAAAAGTGAATCACTAGATTCAAAACTTACAGATCCAACATACTATAGACAAATTATTGGATCTCTTATGTGTTTGGTAAACACTCACCCTAATATTTGTTACGCTACCAATGTGTTAAGTCATTTCATGTGCAAACCTAAGAAGATTCACCTAATGGTTGCTAAGCATAGTCTTAGATACTTGTGTGGCACTATTGGACTTGGCTTGAAGTATACAAATGTTGAAATACAACTCCAAGAGTATTCTGATTCCGACTAGGTAGGAAGTTCCATTGATCGTAAAAGTAGAACGGGGTGTTGGTTTAGTCTTAGATCAGCTACGATATCCTGGTTTTGAAGAAAATAGTTAGTAGTTGCTCAGAGTTCCACTGAACCCGAATATATGGCTTCCTCTATGGGAGCACATGAGGTAGTATGGTTAAATAAATTGCTAGTTGGACTATTTTGGAAGCCCCTAAACCCCACTATGATAATCAAAGCTCGATCAAAATTTCTATAAATCTAGTTTTTCATAATCGATCCAAGCATATAGAAATCCTATACCATTACATAAGAGATATGGTAGACAAAGATGTCATCAAATTGACCTACATCAACACTAAAGAGAAAAGAGCCGACATATTCACCAAACCTCTTGCATCGTTGAAAGTGGAGTACTTTAGAGGTAAACTTGATATGACTAAATTATAATAGAAATTTCTGATATCAATCTTAATCATATGTAATTGATATATTCATGAATATCTTGAATGCAATATTGCATGTATGTGTTATGTCATGGAAGGTGACGATCTTTCATGTGATGGAAGTGTAAGATCACTATTGAAAGGTGATGAATTTCACAATAGCCCGATCTATTATAAAGATTGACTACATTAAGTTTCTGTCCCAGAATGTGCCGAAAATCTTGATACTAAATTTTTTATGATGAGTTATTGAATTGTTATCATTAAATGATTGTTCTGAAATATGTCAAAAATTATGATAACAATCATATCATGATTGACTACATTAATTTTCTATCCCGGAATGTTTCAGGTATCATGATACTAAAATTATTTCACCTGTGATAATGACAATGTTACAATTATCACTAGAATCAAGGTTGTAATCTGATAAGACTTCAAGTAGTTGTTGTCTCAAAGTGATGGATATCAGATAATCCATATCTCTCTGAGATATGAAGTATTTCACTAGTAAGTGTTACTAAGTGAATCATCATGTCAAATAAATGTGTATATCTAGAATGTTGTTCCTTAAAATTGAATTATGAAATTCAATCCTATTTTGCTAAGAGGGAGTGCTAAGGATATAGCTTCATTCGGATTGAAGAAAGTAATATATAACAACATTGAATGAAGGGTCATGTCCCCATAGGGTCATGACTCTACATGGCATAAGCCACGTAGAAGTCATGCCCCTATGTGGACTTGACTCTTCATATTTTTATTTATAGGCATCGACACTTGTTGTGAATTGAAACCAATAACTGTGGAAGTTTCATGAACTAGCAAGTTGCCAATATTATCATAGAAGATTAATAGTTAGAGTTATATATATATATAGACACATTGGAGGTAAAACATATTCATTGCAGTGATATAATTAAAGTCTATCCTCACTACATATTACCAGATTGTTGTATTCTCTATCTCTGATCTAAATTACTTAACACCCTTTACCAGGTTTTCCCCGTATAAATCTTGGTGTTGTGTGGATGGCTTTTATTCTATGATTACTGTTTATGCTTAATTGGATTAACTATTATTTCAGTATTGTTGTTTTGAATTGATAATGCTTTCGGTAACCTATGACAACTAATTCAACCCCCTATAAGTTGTCCTTTGATTATCTGAACTGTCTAACAATTGGTATCAGATATTTGGTCCTCTTTGCAAAAAGATTAACCACTTGAGGAAGATCCTATGGTGACTAACAGTTCAAGTTCATCTAGTTCTTTTGGAGCTATTTTTTGAAGGGATATACTAAAGCTTGAAGGAACAAATTGTACTGTATGGAAGATTCAGATGGAGAGTCATTTGAGATGTCTTGGCAAGGCGATTTGGGAGATCACATAGAATGGTGTCACACCCTTTAATCTGAGATCTGACAATCCTCCTCTGTCAAACCTGGACAAAGATCTTGAGAATTGTTGTAGAGAAAGAGAAGCCCTCTTTTGTACACTTTTTGATCAGCAAATTATGGGACTAACAGACAAATCATCTGAAAAGGTTATATGGGATAAATTGAAGACTCTTAATGAAGGTGACCCTACAGTGAAGGTTGCTAAACTTGATGGTTACCGAGTGAGATATAAAAATTTGAAGATGAAAGAAGATGAAAGGATTGCTACATTCATGGAAAGAGTAAATGAGATTGTTATAGGAATTCCATATTGTGGTGGAACTCTTAGTGAAGATGAGATTATTTTTAAAGTACAAAGAGCCCTACTATCAGCTTACAAAATGAAGGCTACTGCTATTAATGAGTTGAGAATAATGGCTAATACATCTATCAAAAGAGATCTTTGGTTGGGAAACTATCTTCTTTCAAGCTTGAGGAATTTTGACCTTCTAGAGCTGGGAAAAATAAACCTGCATTTCATACATCTACATCTACAATTGGTAAACAAGATTGGAGAGTTTTATATGCAAAAGAATTAGAAGATATGAAGAGAGAAGATGAAGAGTTTAAGAAAATTGAAGCACTATTTGCTAGAAGAGCACCAAAATGACTAGTAGGAAGTAAGTATGAAGGAAAACCACCTTTTAAATGTTTTGCATGTAATAAGATTGGTCATTTTGCATCTAGATGTCCTAAAAGGAATTTAAGATTTCAAGAAAGAGTTAAGAGATCATTTAAGCCTAATCAAAATAAGTATAGATTCAATTAAAGCAAATTATACTACATAGGGGATGAGGAAGGCATCACTGGTTTAGATGATGA
>NW_026730035.1:0-25710 GCF_030272615.1 Cryptomeria japonica
AGTATCATTTTGTTAGAGATATGGTCGAAGATGGTAGGGTGAAGCTGGTTAAGGTGGAAACTTTGATGAATGTTGCAGATGCTTTAACTAAGGCTGTAAGCACAGAGAAGTTCAAATGGTGTTCAGAGTCTATGGGCCTTATGGCCCCTAGCAATTGATTCATTGTGTTGACATTCCCTTTCGCTCCTGCAAGGTGTTCGACAAGTGGGAGATTTGTTGAGAAAAATGGTGTCTCAACCTTGCATTTATGTGAGGTTACTATTTATAGTAAGTTTTCATTTGAGCACGAAATGGTGTGAAAGTCTCCCTGAAGCTTCTGGTTGGCTAGATAAGCATTCCGGTAAAGTTTCGTCGCAAGGTCACAGCTAGTTTTGAAGATATTAAAGTTTTCATCTTGGAGGGGTGCAATCAAATGTTTAAACTTAATTTTGGGGACTTTAGAGGCTCTTAAACGCCCTAAAAAGTGGCCATAACTGGCGAAGCAGGTTACGAGGTGATAGAGCACTTCGCGAGCTTTCCGACACTTCAAACGGTTCATCAATCAGACACCCGGTTCTCAAGTTATGGCCTCCAGAAGTTTGTACTTCTGAAATAGGAAAAATAATTTGTATCGGATACATAAATGAGATGTAAAAGGGAGCAACACGTGTTGATGTGTGCTTTAACATGTCAGGGCATCTAGAAGGGAGATAAGGTCGGCTACACCTTATTGGGTGGTTTTAGCCCATGGTTTTGTAATACCATTTGACGGTTTCTTGTATTGTATCTCCTATTTATGAGGTGTGAGAGATAGAGGTTGTGTGTAAGAGTCCTATGGCTATTGAGTTGCCTCTGAATCTCTAATTAATGGTACTCCTGCGAAGAGCTTGCTCTGTGAGTATGTTGTAATCTGTTTTTGATTGCTGAATAAAATATTGAGCTGCTTTTGGAGGGTGGGGTTTTTCTCCCGAAAGGGTTTTCCCCACGTAAATCATTGTGTTGTGGTATGAATGATATTATATCTATTTCTATTTTCTGTAACTGTTGTAATGATCTGAAAAAGTTTTGCATTACCCTCCTCTCAAGGTTAGTGTAGGAAGTTGTTTTCGCTACTTAACTTCCTTACATAAGGAAGAAGTACAGAACCACAAATATGATGCAGTAGGATAAAATGGACAACCTGCGGATAGCTAAAACCATAGAAACCTGCTTACCCCCGGATTATGCTTCTGATCTAAAAAAGAGGGGGAGAAAATCGATTGTTGAATTACTAACTAAAGTAGGAAGCGCTGCTGGACAGACTAAAATCACAAACCTTTTTGAGGTAGGGAAGGGGAAGGACCTTCCCATAGTGTTATGAAACTCCTTACTTGGAATGTTAGGGGCCTGAATGCCCCTAACAAGCAATGTATCTTTAAGTGTTGCATTGCTAAATTTAATCTAGAGTTATTCTTAATATAGGAAACTAAATTAAATAACAATGAAATGACAAACCTCAATAGAAAATTAGGTATCAGAAAATTAGAAGGACAAACTGCTTGTGGAGCCTTAATTGGATTGGCCATCATATGGGATCCCAGGCAAATATCCTTTAAAATAATAAGCAAAAGCCCAAATTGGATGTGTGCCTGGGCTATAAGTATCAAAAGCAACCTAAAATTTATTATAATTAACATCTATGTACTTATCCAAACACAAGAAAAAAGACAAGTGTGGAATGAAATTGAGAGTTTCCTTTTAAGTGACATAAATCAAACATACATAATAGTGTTGAAATGTGGTGACTAATCAGCAAACTACTATACACTCAGCATTGTAATAAAACCCTAAAAAGGCTGACTTTGTTTGTTGCCCTAAAAACGCATGTTATAAGCGGCTGGGATGCTTAAGGCATTATAAGGTTGATGTACTATTTTTGTTAGATAATAAGAAAGATTGGATGACTGTGTATGGTGGACGTAACACATTCTGGGTGAACCATGTTAAATCTCTGTGTTATCTGTGTCCTATTTTATTTCTTTATCTTTTGTATTTAAATCTGGATATAATTGTTAGTTCATATTTGCTTCGGATCTGCTTGAAACCCTAACAATTGGTATCAGAGCGAGGTTTTTTGTAAATTGGCAGGACTTTTAGAATTGAGTGGCTTCAATGGAGGATTCTAAATTCAAGGTCGAAAAGTTTAACGGTCAGAATTATCAGTTATGGAAAATGCAGATGGAGGATTACCTATATCAAAAGGATTTGTGGTGGCCATTGGAAGCAAAGGTAAAAAAACCGACCACAATGTCAGATTAAGAGTCAGACATTTTAGATAGAAAGGTACTGGGATCCATTCGATTGTACCTTGCGCCGTCTATAGCATTCAATATAACAGAAGCAAAAATGGTTGTAGATTTGATGGCAACATTGGCTAAGTTGTATGAGAAACCCTCGGCTTCAAATAAGGTATTTCTTATGAAGCATTTATTTAATTTGAAAATGAGTGAGGGAGGATCTGTAGCAGAGCACTTAAATGAATTTAATACAATTACCAGTCAATTGTCTTCGGTAAAAATTACCTTTGCAGAAGAGGTTAGGGCTCTCTTGATTTTATGTTCTTTGCCAAAAAGATAGAATAGCTTGGTTATGGCTGTTAGTAACTCTATCTTTGGTAAAAATACTTTGGTATTTGATGATATTGTTGGTGTTATCCTAAGCGAGGAAATGTGAAGGAAAAGCACAAGTGAGACTTCAACATCATCGGGTAGTGTTTTGAATGTGGAGAACAAAGGAAGATCAAATGAAAGAGGAAAAGGCCCTGGGAATGAGAAGTCACGAGGGAAGTCAAAGAAAGGACGCTCTCAATCTAGAGGAAAGAAAGATTGTTGGTACTACGGAAAGCTTGGTCATCTAAAGAAAGACTGTTGGTCTCGAAAAAACAAAGAAGGAGATAAAAATGAAAATGTCAGTAAGGAAGCTAATATTGCAAGTAATACTTTACAAGATGCTTTAATCTTATGTTTGGATAATGTTAATGATTCCTGGATAATAGATTCTAGGGCTTCATTTCATGCTACACCCCATAGAAAATATTTTCTAGATTATGTTCAAGATGATTTTGGATAGGTATATTTGGGTGATGATGAGCCCTATCAAATTGTTGGAAAAGGAAAGATAAAGATCAAGTTGCAGAATGGTAATGACTGGTTTCTGCAGGAGGTAAGACATGTTCCTAATTTAAGAAGAAATTTAATTTCTGTAGGGCAACTAGGTAGTGAAGGTTGCATAGTTACCTTCTCAGATAGTATGTGGAAGGTCACTAAAGGATCAATAGTAGTAGCTAAAGGTGTGAAGGTAGGCACATTATATCTATATACTGGTAACACTTACTCTACCTTAGCTACTACATATAAAATTACTGCAGGGACACCAACAATAAATGTTGCAAGAACAGATTCGATAATGTGGCACCATAGGCTTGGGCACATGAGTGAGAAAGGGATGAAAATCCTTCACACCAAAAATCTATTGCCAGGACTAAAGAAGATTGATTTAGAGTTCTGTGAAAACTGTGTTTATGGTAAACAGAAAAGAGTCAGATTTCTCAAGGTTGGGAAATAGAAGAAGAGTGAGAAGTTAGAGCTTGTACATTCAGATGTATGGAGACCGGCTCAGGTATCATCTCTTGGTGGCTCTTGTTATTATCTTATTTTTATTGATGATTCAACTAGAAAAACTTGGGTATATTTTCTAAAACAAAAATCAGACATTTTTGAAACTTTTAAGAAATGGAAAACTTTGGTTGAGAATGAGACAGGGAAAAAGTTGAAGTGTCTCAAATTGGATAATGGAGGTGAGTATTGCAGCAAAGCATTTGAAGATTACTCCTCCTTAAATGGGATTTGAAAGCAGAAGACAGTTCCAGGAACTCCACAGGAAAATGGTGTGTTAGAGAGAATGAATAGGAATATCATGGAATGCACGAGGAGCATGAGATTGCATGCTAGATTGCCCTTACATTTTTGGGCAGATGTTGTACATACTGTTGTCTATTTGATAAATAGAGGACCTTCAACCCCTTTGGATGTTGGTATTCCAAAGGAGGCATGGACTAGTAAAAAGGTAAATTATTCTTTTCTAAAAACTTTTGGTTGTGAAGCTTTTGTCCATGTTCATAAAGAAAACAGAACCAAGCTTGATGCTAAATCTCAGAAATGTACCTTCATTGGATATGGGATAGATGAATATGGCTATCGGTTATGGGATTTTAAAAATAAGAAAATGATTAGAAGTAGAGATGTTATATTCAATGAGAAGGTTATGTATAAAGAACAAATGCAGGAAAAGAAGCATGAACAGGACAAACAAGAATATGTGGTGTTGGATGAGATTCCTGAAAATGAAGTGCCATAGGTACCTGATGCTTAGCAACAACAGATTGTCCCACAAACTCCTACAAGTGTTAGACATTCTATGAGGACAAGTAGACCTCCTGAAATATTTTCTCCTTCTTTGTATTCTATTTTATTAACGGATTCTAGTGAACCAGAAGAATATGAAGAAGCAATGTAGGTGGATGCCAAACAACAGTGGCAGCTAGGCATGAAAGAGGAGATGGACTCTTTGATGAAAAATAAGACTCAGGACTTAGTCCCTTTACCTGCAGAAAAAAAAAGCCTTGCCTAACAAATGGGTTTATCGACTAAAGGAGGAGGAAGGAGGTCAGAAAAGATATAAGGTCAGACTTGTGGTAAAAGGTTTTGCACAGAAAAAGGGTATAGATTATGATGAAATATTTCCTCCAATTGTAAAAATGACTTCAATTAGAACTGTACTTAGTCTTGTGGCTGCAGATGATTTACATCTTGAACAATTAGATGTCAAAACAACTTTTCTCCATGGAGATTTGGAGGAGGAAATTTACATGTTGCAACCACAGGGATATGAGGTCAAAGGTAAGGAGAACTTGGTGTTTAGGTTGAAGAAAAGTCTGTATGGCCTAAAGCAAGCACCCCGACAATGGTATTTAAAATTTAATAGTTTCATGGCTAAACACGGTTATCATAGATGTCATTCTGATCATTGTGTATATTTTAAGAGATTTGATAATGGTAGTTATATTATCCTGTTGCTTTATGTTGATGACATGCTTGTTGCTGGGTCTAACATGCAACATATAAATGATCTTAAACAGAAATTAGCCAAGTCATTTGCTATGAAGGATTTGGGTGTAGCTAAGCAAATTCTCAGTATGAGGATTACAGGGGATAGGAAAAATAGAACCTTGAATTTGTCCTAAAGTGAGTATATAAAGAAAGTGTTGAAAAGATTTAACATGCAGGATGCAAAAGCAGTCAGTACAGCTTTAGCTAGTCATTTCAAATTGACTAAGGAGATGTGCCCAAAGGCACAGGAAGAGGTTAATAAAACATCTAACATCCCGTATTCATCAGCTGTTGGCAGTCTGATGTATGCAATGGTATGCACAAGGCCATATATTGCACATGCAGTGGGAGTTGTGAGCAGGTTTATGTGTAATCCAGGTATGGAACATTGGAATGCTGTGAAATGGATTCTTCGATATTTGAAAGGAACCACTACGAAGGCATTATGTTTCAAAGGATCTAATGCTGCTCTAAGTGGATTTGTTGACTCTGATTTGGTAGGTGATATTGATTCATGGAGGAGTACTACAGGGTATGTTTTTACTATAGGGGGAATTGCAGTTAGTTGGATTTCTAGGCTACAAAAGGTTGTTGCACTTTCAACCACAGAAGCTGAGTATGTTGCTACTACAAAAGCCAACAAGGAGATGATTTGGTTGCAATGTTTTCTAGATGAATTGGGTTAGACACAAGAGGATAGACCATTGTATATTGATAGCAAAAGTGCCATTCATCTTGCGAAGAACTTTTCTTTTCATTCAAGGACAAAGCACAATCAGCTCAGGTACCACTTCATCCAGACTGTTTTGGAGGAGGGTCAGTTACGGCTTGAAAAGATTCACATAAGTGAAAATCCTCTTGATATGTTCACAAAGGAAGTTCCACAGGAGAAGCTGATTTCTTCATCAGTTTCTGTTGGTCTTCTTAATTGATAATTGTGGAATTTATACCAGTCAAGTCCTAGTGTTTTATCCAGCGGATGTTGCATGTACAGTGGTGTTGTGTAGTATCAGTCTCCAAGTGGGAGATTGTTCGGTGTGGAGCCTGATCAGTCTCCAAGTGGGAGATTGTTGAAATGTGGTGACTGATCAGCAAAGGACTATACACTCAACACGTATCCTCACCGGGGTTCGGGGGTGGCAGCCCCTGAGAAAAAACAAATTGCCATTTTTTGTTGATGAAAACTGACATTGTAATAAAACCCTAAAAAGGCCGACTTTGTTTGTTGCCCTAAAAACACATGTTATAAGTGGCTGGGATGCTTAAGGCATTGTAAGGTTGATGTACTATTTTTGCTAGATAATAAGAAAGATTGGACGACTGTGTATTGTGGACGTAACCCATTCTGGGTGAACCACATTAAATTTATGTGTTATCTATGTCCTATTTTATTTCTTTATCTTTTGTATTTAAATCTGCATATAATTGTTAGTTCATATTTGCTTCGGATCTGCTTGAAACCCTAACAAATAGGTGGGGATTTCAATGCAATCTTAGATCCCAAGGAAAAATGGGGAGGTAATAAAAAAATGACCCAAACAAGTCAAGACTTCAATGATTGGACACATAAGTGTAACTTGATGGAATTAAAGACTAAAAATGATGCCTTTACTTGGAATAATAGAAGACAAGGTTTCTGCAACATTGCAAAAAAACTAGACAGATTCTTCCTTTGTGGGAATCTCACACAGTCTTTTGAGTCCTCAGTCCTCCCATTCTTAGGATTGGACCATTTCCCAGTCCAATTGATCATATCAGAGGAACTAAAGCCAACCAAAACCACCTTTCTCTTTGAAAAATGTGGCTTAGGGATGAAAATCTAATACAATTAATAGAAAAATGGTGCAATGAAACAAAAGTCATAGGCTCCAAAACTTTCAAAGTAGTAACCAAACTAAAAAAGATAAAGAAACAATTAACAATATGGAACAAAGAGCACTTTCAAAATATCTTCACACAAAAAAGAGAAATTGAGATAGAAATGGAGAAAACTAATGAGGAGGTAATTAGGCTTGGGATGGATAACATGCTTTATCCAAAGGAAAGAAACAATCTGGCCCAGTATGAAGAAATCCTCGCCAAAGAAGAAATATATTGGAAACAAAAATCCAGGGAACATTGGCTAGATGTTGGGGATAGAAACACAAGCTTCTTCCACAACATCACAAAACAATGAAGAGCTATAAACAGAATCAACAAGATAAAATTAAACTCAAGAGACTTCAGTGATGACCCCGAGAAGATAGCCAGGGAAGCAGTAGAGTATTTTGAAACTATCTTAACAATAAAGAAGGCTCCAGGTGGACTAAGGAGAGAGAATTCTTAAAATACATTCCCAAATTAATCTCTAAAGAACTCAACTTGATGCTTAATAAAAAACTATCTATGGAAGAAGTGGAAACAACTTTATTCCAAATGGGACCGGATAAAGCTCTTGGCCCTGATGGGTTCCCAGCACACTTTTTTCAAAAATGCTGGAGCTTCATGGGGAAGGAAATTACAGAAGCATTAGAGGGGATGAGAAACTTAGGAAAGATTCTAAGAGAACTAAACAACACATTCATAGCTTTAATCCCAAAAAAGGAAATAGTGGACTGTTTTGAGGATTTCTGACCAATAGCATTATGCAATACCCTTTATAAATTACTCATAAAAACAATTGCAAACAGACTTCACAAACTTCTCCCCATAATCATCAGTGAGGAATAGACTAGTTTTGTGCCAGGTAGATCTATTTATGATGGCATAATCATTGCTCAAGAAGCAATCCATTCAGTACAAAAAAATAAGGAACCAAGCATGATGATAAAACTAGATATTAAAAAGGCGTATGATAAAGTAGACTGGCACTTTCTATGCAAATGTCTTGAATCATTCAAGTTCAATAGGAAATGGATCAATCTAGTCTATGAATGCATTGCAACACCTAGAGTATCAATCTTAGTCAATGGGGCCTCAGAAGGTTTTTTTTGAAATCTCAAGAGGTCTCAGACAGGGGGATCCCCTCTCCCCCTTTCTTTTTATCATCATGGTAGAATCATTGGGAAGGATGATCAATAGGGAGAGAGAAACACAACAGCTGAAAGGTATTAAAATTACTTCTGACATGGATCCAATTACCCATCAACAATTTGTTGATGACACCATGTTGTTTGGACTAAGCAATACAATAGAAGCAAAAACACTTAAAAAAGTCTTAAACAACTACTCCATGATCTCTGGATAGGAAATCAACACTTTGAAATCTAGCATAATCTTTTTTAACACAAATAAAGAACTCCAAAGGAAAATCTTAAACATTCTTAAATACAAAACAGGACAATTACCATGTAAATACCTAGGACTTCCCTTAGACAAGGGAATCAGATCATCGAAATTGTGGGATCGGGTGGTCTCCAAAATTAAAAAAAGGATCTCCTCCTCGAAAGGAAAATGGTTATCCTCTACTGGAAAGGCCACCATGATTAAGTCGGTTCTCTCAGCAATGCCAATTTACCAACTCTCATGCATGGATCTTCCCTCAACCAAGAGAAAGGAAATCACAAAACACACGAGGACCTTTTTCTGGCAAGGCTCTGAAGACAAATTTAGACTACCATTGATAGAATGGGATAAGATATGCGTGCCCAAGGATCTAGGGGGTCTGGGTATCAAAGATCTAAAAATCCAAAGCAAGGCTTTGGGAGCAAAGCTTGTCTTGAGAATGTATAATAACCCTAAATTCAAATGGGTGCGAATCCTTTATCACAAATACCTGTATAATCAAGACCCTATAAGCATCTTTAGGACAACCCACCCACATAAAGGCTCCAGAATTTGGAACTTTATGCTTGAATCTAGAGAAATAATAATGAACAAGCTAACATGGAATATTGGAAATGGGGTGGATGCCCTTTTCTGGAGAGACTCCTGGGGGGCTCAAACTTCCATCAAAAAACTTCATAACTTCAATAAAATTATACTCACTCTTGAAGAGCAATGGGGAGTGAATGTAAAAGACTATGTGGAGGAATTCTACATTGGGGGCCTCAAACAATGGAGATGGAAATCAATGGATAATCTAAACCTTCCAGACCAAGAAAGATCCCTCTTAGCTCAGATCCTAGCCTCAAAAAGCCCTGCTTTAAATTTTGAAGAAGATAAATTGATGTGGGCTTGATCCAAGAGAGGGAAGTATGAAACTAAGGAGGGATATAAACAACTATTAATCAAGGAAAATAACCCAAGTTCCAACCTACCCCTAACACTCTATTGGGATAAAAGGTGCCTACCGAAAGCTGGTCTGTTTGCATGGTTGACTATTTAGAATCGGGTCCTCACTAATGAAACCTTCAGAAAACTAGGATATGAAGGACCCAACAGGTGCCCATTATGTGAAATGGAGGAAGAAAACTCTAATCATCTTCTGTTAACCTGCAATTATGTACACAATTATTGGGGATGGTTGAAAAAATAGCTGAACTGGTATACCCCTATTCCTAACACTATCTCTGACCTATTCCATGCATGGCCCATTCGGAACATAGGTTGTATGTATGAGAATTTATGGATCATTTCCCCCTCCATTATGATCAGGGAAATCTGGAAGGAAAGAAATAGGAGGATTTTCAAAGATAGTAAAATGCACTGGGCCCAACAAACCAATAAAATCGAAGCAACCATAGTTGAAATGATAAGCAACCAGACTTCTAACTATCAGAGGGATGTCAATATGTCCTATTGGGATGAAAAAATGAGACTAAGGTGGAAGGGTCTAAAGATTCCACCCTTCATATGTAAAGGTCCACCATCCAACAACATAACATGTGCTGAATGCAAGTGGCTCCCTCCCAATGCTGGATGGATCAAGCTTAACTTTGATGGAGCTTCTAGGGGCAGCCTTCACAATTCAAATGGAGACAAATTGGCCTATATGGCCTTTCCCTTGGGTAAATGCACAAACAATGAAGTAGAAATGAAAGCATTAGCTGTAGGTATAAACCTATGCATTATACTAAATATAAAGAGGATCAACATTGAAGGGGATTCAACCATAATCATCAATGTTCTTAGAAAATGGCAATGCCTGATTGGAAGCTAAATGCCTCCCTTCCTAAGATACTGATGGACATTAAAACATTTGATAGGGTCATCTTTAATCACATCTACAAGGAGGGCAACAAAAGGGCCAATTCCCTAGCTAACATGGGGGTTGATGGTAAGACAGTGATCCATGTGGCACCTAGCATTTATCCTTAAACAACATTTCACATCAACACAAAACCTATAAAAATAGCAGTATTAACACCATATAGTAGCATTCACACAATTTATCCATACACTTTATCCTATCATATACATAGAGATAGCCTGAGTCCATAACTAGAGGCAGTGGATGAGAATTAAACATCTAACACAACCTTCACACTCTCTGCTTTAGATCATTCAGGGTCACCTATATTAATTAATTTACATACACTTAATAATTGTATAGACTAAGGCATATATATACTAACTGTATACACATATATAAATATACAAACAAGTATATATATACAATCTTTGTATATATATATATATATATTTACAATATAAGTTATATATTATACAAATATCACATATTTACAGACATATATATATATATATATATATATATATATATATATATATATATATATATATATGCGCACACGCACACACACACACACACACACACACACACACACACACACATATATAAAGATAGGGATTTATGTAGATATACAGATAGATATATCTATAATACTATATAATGGATATATATATGAAGATTTATATTAAAAAAACTCATATATATTTATATTATAATTACACATATTTATAGATACATGTATATATATATATATATATATATATATATATATATATATATATATATATATCTACATAGCTACATAGCTAAATATACATATTTATAGATAAATTCTTTTATATATACATATATACATATATATACATACATATATACATACATATATATATATACACACATATATATATACACACACATATATATACACACACATATATATACACACACATATATATATATAGCTACACAGCTAAATATATATATTTATAGATAAATTCTTTTATATATACATATATACATATACATTTATATACATATATACATTTATATACATATATATATATATACATATATATACACATACATATATACATACATATATATACATATATATATATATACATACATATACATATACATATACATATATATATATATATACATATACATATACATATATATATAGATATACATATACATATATATATACATATACATATATATATAGGGATTTATGTAGATATACAGATAGTTATATCTATAATACTATATAATGGATATATATGAATATTTATATTAAAAATTCATATATACTTATATTATAATTTATATAATTACACATATAAACTGGAAATATACTTACATAGTTGTTCAGACATATAAATATACAATTTAGACTTCTAAACACACAAATATATTTATATATTTATAATTATATATAAGCCATCATTTATATATACTTTGCTTAAATGATAAAACATTTCACCTTCCGAAGAATATGTTAATCATTAGCTCTTAGGATGGGGACACTCATATCTAAATATATACAACTGTAAAAAATAAAACTCTTAATTAAAAGCACCTGATCATCATTATAAATCTGATCTCAAAGAGATCCAGGCCATTATGGTCGGTTAGTGTCCTCATGAGAAAGGCATTAGCTGGCTGTCTAAATTGGCAACCTAAAAGATCATTCGCCAAAATTAAGTTTGGCAACTCAAAATGATATTCCCATAGGCAGATCATCATTTGAAGATTTGGCATTTATATTAAGCTAATTAGAAATGTCCAAGGTGGATGTATGGTATGCATGAATTAAGAAAGGATGTGAACGCTCAGTCTTTAACATAATTACCCTACACGACTATTAAATCAAGCCTTCATGTTAAAATTCAGAAGCTCTCTAACCAAGCTAGATTGGTATAGCTCTGTGACATTGAGACCTCTTGGACTGAAGTAGAACCAAATATGGATACCCTGATAAAATTGAGTAGTTCAAAGAGGCAGATGACCTTTGATGGAGCTATTACTAGGGATCATCTCAAACACATCATCCGCTTTCCTCACACCTTAGTTATAGATGTTGTAGAAACTATCCTCGGACTAGACTATCTCACAAATACAGACCAAACCAGGGCCAACTCTGATGTGGTGGCCATGTTCTTGGCTATTACAGTGACCTCCACCAAGAGAAGAGATGACACAGGTGCTCTGTGCAAGGAGGTCTTCATTGCCTCAATCTTAGGTGATTTGGAGAGGGTTCTAGTCAACATTGACAATGACTGGACAATTCCAAGGCCAAGAGACTATGATGTCTTCATAAGAAACAATAGGCTGGTACCTAGATACCCCATTATCACTATGGATGAAGCAGCCTTTACCAGGGAAAGGAGTGATGCAATTAACAAGAATGTCAATTTTCTGCTACATTTATTTCATGTGAGAAACCCACCAAAGTCCACCTGGTTCGAGGACTTTCTAAAGGAAGAGGGCTTGGAATTGGACAAGGGTGAAGTTGCAACCCCTTCTTCATGCTCAGAATAAGGAGGATTCGTTTCCCGGTTAGATAATGTGACAATTTTTCCCCTTCCTTGTCACCATATATTCGGCATAAACTGGTTATTTAGCTTATTACTATATCAAGTAAAACAATGTTAACTTTGGATCAAACATAGACTTCAGAGGAGATAATAATCTCACCAAATCTTAAAGATAAACATAGTCAGTTTAAATGATATTAAAATAGCATGCATTAACTGTTAATTTTATGGCTTACTTAGATAAACATCATAAGATTAGCATGAAATTGTTGTTTTCAGTTACTATTGATTGTTTTTGTTCATATAGGCCCACAGATGTGGAAATTTGGCCAATATATTCGTACTTTGCTTTGATATTAATTAATATGAATATATATGATTATATATGATTATAAGCAACAGGATTCACTCATATAATGGTATATATTCACATTGGTGGATACCTAATCAAGGCGGGATATGTTAAGGAAATAAAGGCCCTCAATTTTTGCATGCACTGGCCTATTTGAACTAAGAAAATCAATTCTAATGCTTAAGTGCCCTACCATATACTCATTTCATACTTGTTGTTGAGCTTTCTATAAATGAAAGGCTATCTGACATTCCATAGATTGCAGGTTATATGTGGCATGCATGCAAAATATTCTAGGCAAGGATGTAGGTTAAATTTTGCCATGAAACTCATATACCCCCATTACCCTCTCTGAGTATAATCTATAGGGATGAGAGGGTATGTTGGACTCAGGCATGATAGAATCCCATTTACCCCCTCTTGTTATTGTATCTTGGATATCATCCATTATCAGGGATAGCATCCGAGTACATAAGAAAGAGGTGGTAAATAGGTGATTCATAACTCTGGATGGTCATTGTTCAAAAAAAGGGACATTATCTACAAACTTTGTTTATGAATGTTACATCGACTACTTTATAATTTAGAAAAATGAGGTTAAGAATTTAGAAACAACATAGAAGGATGTCAAATTACGTTGCTTATAATGTCCTATTTACATTTCTCTATTTAAGTTCTGGGATGACAGGTCCATTAGGATAATCGGCTGAGGAAGTATCCTAGCATGGTCGATAAAATTTTATCTGAAATAGAATACTAAATTTTACTAACAATTTGGGCAAGTAATTTGAATACTAACCATGCAGGAGGAGCAGGGCCATCTCTAAAACAAATAACAAGATGAAAGATGACTATATGCAATCAATGCTCAAACTCAAAGACAAAGCTCAAGGAATATTGTGATAATTGAAAAATTGTAAATCAGGGCTTGTAAGGGAGAGAAAATATCTTCCCACCTGCTCACCCTAGCCCGGGGTGCTATTGTATTATTCAGAATCTGTGCTTATTTGTAAATAGATGTAGAGATTATCTACACTATGGTCTCAGGCAAGGCTGGAGGTTTTCTCTCCTCCACTCTTTCCTACTGGTGCCCGCATGAGTGGAGTGATGTAAAATTTAATAATGATTAAAAAAAAATTTGGCTTCAGCCTTTTACCGATCAAAAAAATAAATGATAAATTAAATTAAACTAAACCAAATTGAACCCTAATAAAATTTGCATTCAATATTATGGGTTAGAGTTTAAATAACTTTATTAAACAATTACGACTAGAATTCAACTATGGTTAGGGTTAAAGTGATAATTTGGGTCATGGTTCAATTTGATTTAGTAATAGATATAGTGTTTAATTTATTTATACTTATAATTCAATCTGGTTTATTTTTAGGCTTAGGATTTCATATAAAATTAGAGTTACTATAAAATTTGGTTTAGTGTTTAATTATATTCAACAATAGGATATGATTTTTGTATAGTGTTAGGGTTAGGGTTCAATTTGGTTTAGGGTTATTGTTAAACTTGGTTATGGGCTAATCTTGTATGTTGGTTATGGTTTAATTCCATTTTTGTTTTAGGTTTAGATTTGGTTATGAGTTAGGATTAGAATTCAATTTGGTTTCGTGTTGGTGTTTGGTTTTTTTAGTCTTAACTTAGGTTAAGGGTTAGTCTACAATCATGGTTGAATTTAGGTTTCAAATTTGTATAGTTTTAGGGTTATGATTAAATTTGTTTTAGTGTTAGTTTTAAACTTTTTTATGGATTAGGGTTAAGTTTAAAATTTAGTTTTACTGTTAGTGTTTAGTTTGGTTTAGTCTTAAATTACTTTAAGTGTTAACATTTATTATGATTTAGTTTCAAATTATGTTTAAAGTTATGATTCAATTTTGTATTGTTTAAGGGTTTTAGTTCAACTTCATTTAGTAAATGGTAGATGTTCAATGAGCATTAGTGGTAGGGACAATATTATTTATATAATGAGAGGTGGGGTTCTAATTCAAAGACTACCACTAATATAATAAGGTTTAGGGTTCAATTAGGTTTAGGGTTAATAGAGTTCAATTTAGTTTATTCTTCAATTATTTTTAGGATTATGGTCTAGTTTATTTTAATGTTTAATTATGTTTAAGGTTGGAGTTTAAATTGATTTAATTTTAGGGATAACATTCTATTTATTTAGGTTGAGGTTTATTTTATTTTTGTTATAGAATTAGTGTTTAATTTTGTATATTATTTGATTAAATTAATGGTTGATGTTGAATTTGGCTTAGTTTTGAGATTAAGGCTTGATATGGTTTACACTTAGGTTTTGATATGGTTTAGCTGTTAAGGTTAGGGTATAATTTTGTTTGAGGTTAGGGTTCAATTTGGTTTAGTTTTAAGATTATGTTAGAATTAGTCTGTTTAGTTTGGTGTAGTGTTAGGGTTCAATTTTGTTTACTTTTATATTATTTTATTTAAGGTTTAGGGTTAAATTCATGTAATTTTTAATTAGGTTTAGGGATATGGTTCAATTGTGTTTGGATTTGGATTATGGATCAATATATTTTTGTGTTAGGGTTCAATTTGGTTTAGTGTTAGGTTTAAGTTTCAATTTGGTTATGTGTTTTAATAGATTTAGGGATGTAGATTAGGGCTATGATTTCATTTGGTTTATTCTCTATTCAAATTTAGGGTTAGGGATCAATGTGGTTTATTATATAATTAGGTTTAGGGTTGAATTTCAATTAGCATTAAGGTTTAATTAGTTTTATGATGAAGGTTAAATTTGGTTTGATTTAAGATTAGGTTTGGAGTTAGGGTTTAATTTAATTTAATGTTCAATTAGGTTAGGGGTTATGGTTCAATTTGGTTTAGTGTTAAGGTTACCTTTGAATTTAGTTATGTGTTCAATTAGGTTTAGGGATGTAAATCATTTTCTTTACTATTAGAGTTCAATTTAGTTTAGTGTTCAATTAGGTTTATGGTTAGAGTTCACTTTGGTTTATGCTTAGGGTTAGTGTTTCATATAGTTACAATCAGGATTAATTTTTAGGGTTAAGGCTACCTAGGATTTGATTTGGTTTAGTCGTCAATCAAGTTTAGGGTTAGGGTTCAATGTGGGATTATTTTTTAATTAGGTTTAAGGTTACAACTAAATGCAATTAGTGTTAGTGTTAAGATTTTTAAGGTTACAGTTGAATTGCTATTAGTGTTAAGATTTAATTGGTTTTTTTTATCAAGGTTAAAATATTAATCCTAATTTAATTATGGTTAATGTTTAATTAGGTTTAGTGTAATCGTGTTGACTATTATGCTTTCTTTTGTGTTATGGTTAGAATTAGATATGGAATTGTAGATAGGGTTGTGACTGAAATAGGAGACCTAATTTAATAAGTGTTAAGGTTCAATTCAATTTAGTGTTTGAGTTATGATTAGGATTAAATTTGGTTAAGAGTTGGGGTTAGTGCTCAATCTAGTTTAATATTCCAATAGATTTAGGGTAAGGGTTCAATTTGGGTTCATGTTTAATAAGGGTTAGGCTTAAATTTTATTTTATTTTTAGGGTTAATATTAGATATAGAGTTAGAGTTAGGGTTAAAATTAAAATATTAATCATAATTTAATAATGGTTAGTGTTTTATTAGATAGGGTTATCATTGAAATAGTAAACCTAATTTAATAATTCTTAAGGTTCAATTCAATTTAATTAGGTTTATGAAGAGTTCAATTTAGTTTAGTTTTAGCCTTAAGATTCAATTTGGTTGAAGATTTGCATTTAATTTAGTTTAAGGCTAAGGTTTAATTTGGTTGAATATCAATTAGGTTTAGGGTTAGGAAACACTTTTATTTAGGATTAGGGCTCACTTTCGTTTAGTGTTAGGGTTGAAAATTATGCTATACTTAGCTCAAATTTTGACCATAAATAATGGTAAAAAAATTTAATGACTCTTAATAGGAAGAAAATGGAATAATGAGCTATTTTATTTATTTTAGAGGTATTTTTTAACAATAATGTTTTATTTCAATAAGAATTGCACAATGGTGATAAAAAAATGTCAAATAAAGATAAATATAAATATATGAAATATAAAAAAAAATCATTCTTTAATTTTGATCAATTATCTTCTTTTTTTTTTGCTTCGTAAAAGGCCTAAGCCATATTTTATTAATAAATAGTATTACAATCTCTATCCATCAGAAATCAATTATCTTTTTTAATTATAAACACAAATTTTAAAATAATTAACTATTTTTATGTATCATATTTGAAAAGTTTTTGAATGAATTCTAAAAATAAATTAAAATAAATTTTTTATGTTTATATATTTTAGCTATGGATGTATATGTCTAACAGTTAAAATAAATATTAAATTAAAAATTATATAATTATAACTTAAAAATATTACAAAATTATAGAAATGCATACATAATTTGAATGAAATCTACATATACACATACATATATTTATTACAAAATTACAATGTAAGAAGTTAAAGTTACGTCAAATTTTTATCAATGTGTAGACTAAGTTCTCAAAGTTTGATTATTTGCCAATAAGGAATATTATGTGCCAACTAATCAAAGTTAAGCGTGGAATACTCATGCCATGATAAGTTACCAAATTTAATGGAGAAATAGATGAGATTTTTCAAAGCACTCATACCCGCCATATCAGATTTATAAGGGAATATGGATAACAACAACGTAAGTGTTTCTTGCATTGATAATTACAAATTACAACTTAAATGTGTAGAAATAGGAAAAGAGGAGTTGGAAAATTAATTTTGCCAAACTACCTACTATCCACCTGACATTATGTCTTCAATTTTGTGGGGAATTAAAAAGCCACAAAAAATAATTTTTGTAGTCACATAAATCTGTCCATTTTAATTAAATGAATATTTTCTATTTATTTGATTAAAAATACACTAGCCATCAGTTAATTAAATTAACATTTAATTAATTCATCTTCAAACATTCTCCTATTAATTAAATAAATTATTCAATTTATTTTAATTAATTCATTAAACCAAATTCACAATCAATTAAATGAATAAATCTTATTTATTTCATTTAATCCCCTTTCTCCTTTTAAATAAATTAAATAAAACATTTATTTAAATCATTAAATCCCCCCCACTTGCATTCTCCTAAAAATGCAAGTTACGCCTATTTGTTGAAATAAATGAATTTTATTTTAATAAAAATCTTATTTTCCCTCACCCACCAAACCCATTTGCAATTCTAATCCCCTTCTAGATTCTTCTAACCCCTTCCTAATTTGCCTAATCCATCCCCTAATTATTGTCACATTCCTAAGCAACTTGGAGTCACTTCTCAAAGACTCCAAAGTCTTTGAAAAGCATTTAAGTCTTTGAAAAGCTAACCTCTAAAGTCTTCCAAACCACTAATGGCTCTTACATGACCATTTATGGTTAAATCCACTTGCACCCATGGTTAGGGACTTTGACCCCTAACTCAACCCTCATGTGACCCATGTGTCTTCTCAAGCATTTATTTCTTTGACCATGGTTATCCTCACTAACTCTTGCACAAGAGTTTATCCATTGGATAAAAGCAATATTCTTTGGATAATGAATTTATTCACTCAACCCAACATTAACGTTACCTCCCAAGTTAACCCTCAGGTCATGTCAAGCATTTAATGCTTATTCCCTCTCCTCTCAACCCATCTTATGTTGACACTTGTCAACATGGGATTGGGTTGAAATCCCTCTCATGGATTGAATATCATTCAATCCTGACCCTTGTTGAGATTACTCAATCTCAACCATCCATTGCTCTATTTTTCCTATAAATAGAGCTCATTTCTTCATAATCCAAATCCTAAAAACTTGTATGCATTTACATTATAGTCATTTTTAGAGAGAGCATTTAGTATAAATCAATCCTAATCACTCTTTTGGCTTAAAATCAACACTAGATAATTATATAATCTCTCATTTTAGTTTTTGTTCACACTTACATAGCATTAGATTAATCATTTTTCAATCTTGAACCTCCATAAGGCATCGATAGTGCAAAAAGTTGTTGAGAGCTACACTATTTTGGAACTTGGAGAGGAGAGGAACAAGGGAAGAGGAGCTACAAACATGGTAGAAGGCATTTGGAGATGCTTTTTTTATTTGCTTTCATTGTCAAATGCTTTATTATGTTTTTAGTGTCTCTCTTGGTATGCCTGCTAAGAATAGTGTTTGGTTGATTAACACTAACAACTCTTTGTTTCTTGTTGTTTCTCATATGTGTTATACCACCACAGGTTCTGTCTAACATCTCCCATTTTGTAGAGCATCATTTGGTGAACCCGATGCGAATTGAACACGCAACTATTTTTAAACTACTAATTTTTTACTATTTTAATTGACACACAGGTCATGCTCTTCCACTTTTGTTCACACTTTAGCGCTATCATAATTTGGTATTTTAGCACTATTGTCCCCAAATTAGTGATTTTGTTTTTAGTCTAGTGCTATTGAACCTTAAGTAGCACTATTGTTCTAGAATTAGCGCTTTTGGTTTTTTGTTTAATAGAGGTAACTCTGTTCAATAGCATTTATTTTAGTGTTGTTGTACTTACTATTGCACTTTCATGTTAAATAGCACTTATGTTCTCACATAGAGTAGCGCTATTGTAACAGAGAGTTGTAAAAAAATACCTAGTAACCGACAAATCAAAAAAAAATTTAGGCTTGTAGAGGCCCACCATGTATGCGGATTTTGCTAACTTTTTTCTTTTTGTGCAAGTATGAACTAACACTATTTTCTTAGGAGTTTAGAACTTCACTTCTTTTATTGCAAGTTAAAAATAAAACACAAACTTTATTTTTGTGTTTAAAACTCAACAAAACAAACTTTTCTTTTCTTGCAAGTTAGGGAACTTCAAAAACTTCATTTTGGTGCTTTAAAACTCAACAAAACAAACTTTGCTTTTCTTGCAAGTTAGGTAACTCAAAAATTTCATTTTGGTGTTTAAAACTCAACAAGACAAATTTTGATTTTCTTGCATCAACTCAAACTAAAATTCACAATCCACACTTTGTTTTTGGCAAAATAAAAAGAAAAAGCCACTTTTCTTTCAAGATCAAACCAATTTTCCCTCAAAGCAAAATGTGCTCTTAATTCAGTTGACCAGGATTTATAATTCCTAGATTACAACACATTTTGCCATTGAAGGATAAAAAGAACACCATGGTTGTTGGAGCAACATCTCCAAATAGTGAGATCACATTGCAATGATGAGTAAAAAAGAACAAGTGTCTTTTGTGTTTGGCACACTTGTGCAAAAGTTTGTTGAGTGGTCCTACTTCTAAACACACACTATCCTCTCCCTTGGCTTTCGTGGTCCTAGGTGCAAGATAAAACTTTTAGTAACCCTCAAATTTTATTTTTTAAGAGAGGTCTGCCAAGAGACACATCACTCTTGGGAATGACCTCGTGTGATAAATCCTTTGAGCCGCTATAGAAATTAGGTGTAAGCGAAATTTGTAGCCTTGGGTATAGCTAATCCTACAGTGTAAGTTACCGAAAGGACAAATGGGACCCACCACAAGTTACAAGGCTCTTAAGTAAGTCACTACAAAATGAACTTATGTCCAAAGACATAAAAAATTACTAAACACCTTTATGTAGTAGCTCACCTGTTCTATTGATTGAGGATATTTGTGAGAAGTTCAGTGCAAGAGTGTTAGTCTGCTCTTTTAATTTTTTCCACATCCAAAGAAAGTTTTCATTTTGTGGCCTTTCTTGAACTTGAACCTTGAACCTTTCAAAAAAAAGTGGTTCAAAGTTCAAAGTTCAAATTTGCTTTATAAAGTAATGGCTGTGTTTAATAGGGCATCAATAGACTTCGTGATAATTGTCATTGAACTTGAACCTTTGAACCTTCTTTTTAGTGGTTCAAGGTTCAAGGTTCAAACATCTTGTATTAAGTCTTTTGTGAGTCGCGTTCATAAAGTGTGAGTCCTTGTTTGGCTGAATGTTTTATTCTCTAGTGCAGTCTTGAACTTGAACCTCCGAACTTCTTTTCAGTGCCTCATGGTTCAAGGTTCAAGGATAGATAATTTTGAAGACAAAGTAATAAAATATCTGCATATAAAGGAATATTCCAGATTTGAATGATGAACCTCTAAGGAAATGAATCATAATGACATCCCTACTAGAGATAATCATGTTGAGGAAAGATATGAAAGGAGAAGGCATGCGGGAATTAATAAGGTGTCAGGATCAAATCCTTTTGGCACAATGGGCACGAATAAATTGACAGGCGAGAGTCATAAAGAGTTGTGCAGCGAACATTTTAGGTTATGTTATAACTCTGTTTCATTGAAAGTAAATTATTGGCCTCTATTGTTTGTTCAAATCAGTCAGTAGGGAAGTAGCGGTGACGGTAGTTTCTTTTCTCAGCTTTGTGTGATTTTTTAGTTCTGCATGAAAGGTGAGCTCAAAGTTCTTCTTTCCTCCCTGTTAAATTGCATAAATTGAAAAGTGTTGTTTAGTATTTCAGTTAGTTCAGTCCATTCTTCTTGCTATGCAATTTTCCTATTTGTTGAGTAAAGATGAGACCAAAACCACCTCAACGGGACCTGAAATTTGGTTTAGTCTGTTCCCTGCCAGACATAGGAGACACCTTCCTACCATCAGTGAATTTAGAGGAATTTCATGAAAGAGCACATGATTCTGCCAATACCTCGTTAATGCAGATGATTCTAGATAGTGGGTTAATTGAAGCTATAGCATTTCCCCCTATCGTATCATGTCGAGAGTTAGTTTTAGAATGTATGAGTAGATATGACCCTGTCGAGAGGTGTATTAGGGATGTAAAGGGGAAAATTTTACTAGTAATTAGTCGGTAGACCATTGCCACAGTAATGAGGATTCCTGAGAAAGACCAGTATGAAGACTAGATGGTTTGCAAGTCACAAGGGTTGTTTTCAGAAAAAAGAAAAAAAAAAGGCCTATTACCAAAGTGTTATTGCTAGAAATTGGTTGTTGAAATTCCAAAAAGGAGGTTCTTGGTTGCCCAGCCCATTAACCCATGATCACATGATTCAAGAAGGGACATTATCATTCTCTTACATAGAATGCAGGGAAATCAGATTGCCTATTACTAGGAGGATTGGATGTATTTCTTTGTTCAGGTTATCTTTGGTGAGAAAAGATATATAGACTAGGCCAAGTTGATTGCAGAGAGAATGCATGACAACTTAAGCTGCTTTGGAAACAAGAATTTTTATATGTCTTCCTATCTTATATATTGCTTAGCTTGTATAAGATAATGGACAGGTTTATTCCATGAAGTTTAGTAGAATAATATGAAATTTTATGAGTACCATCCACATTTACAGCAACACAGGGTAGCAGAGAATTATTATAAGGTTCAAAATATTTTCCTAGGTAGGATAGTATTTGAACTGAGGGGAGATATGCATAAGAGATTGACTAAAGAAGCTATGCAGTTTATAAGTACCTATGGTGGTGTCTATATTCAGTTTTCTAGATTCACTTATCTGAGGGTTGGTGGCTTTGAAGGAGAACCCTATATGTCTTTAATAGACAAGTGCTAATGGAAGTAAGTAGACAGCTTGCTTATATAGAAAAGAAATACAGAGAAAAGTATCAAATAGGAGTATCTTTCCCTATTGAACTAACACATTACACTTGCAATACTATTTCAGATGCCTTAAACCTAGAGTTAGAGTTCAAATAGTTCAATTTCAAACTATATATTCCTCGCACTAACTTTGATATTAAAGGTTTTGCAACGGCTCATCTTACAATTAGTGAACATTTTCAGCATATGCTGAGTCTAGAGGATTTCTGGATAAACTGTGAGGATGAGTATGAGGTCCGGAGAAGAGCCCACCTAAGATTCACTGTGCGACAAGTAAGAGAGTATGGCCTGGAAATGAACATTGCACATATCGAGGAAGATGGCAAAGATTTAATTCATCCATAGTTTGTTGAAGATAAGTAGCCAGAGGTAATCTTAGAGATAGATTGGGAGAAAAATGAGGAGGAAGATATTCAGGCTAGAACCCTCATGGTCATACGAAGAACGGAGAAATGGCTTAAGCAATGCCGATTCAGGCAAAGTTTCCAGAAGGGTTCAACTTCATCCTCTAAGAGCCTAGTTTCTAATAAATTTATTCAATCTTGTGATGCAGGTCATTCTCACAAAAGGGATAAAGGTGAGCAGAAGAGCAGGGCATTACAAAGCAAAGGGCAATTGATTCCTATTAGAGTTACCCGCTCTAAAACTAGGAGTAAAAGGAGGTCCTTTCCTCCAGACATAGTAGTGGTTGATCTTGAAATGGATGCCCTTCAGGATAATCCAAGTTCAGAGCAACAAAATCTAGATGATGAGGAAACCAACCAGCAAGCATAGGAAACCTTTCAGGTAGATTCTATCATGGTAATAAGAAATGAAAAAGATGCAGGAACTGATTTTGTAAAGACTCCAATTTCCACAGGCCCAATCTGGTTGGATAATATGCTTGGTAGTAAGAAGAGAAACATAATCCCCGCATCCATTCTGATCGAAGATATGGTGAGTAAAATCCTAGGAAAGACTTCCAAAGCCAAGAAATAAAAGACTATGTCAAAAATTGATTTTTATGTTGATAGTGGAGATTGGGTGACAAAGATTGCACATCCATTGACACATGCCAAGATTGAAAATCCTACAGTTCAAGATTTTACTATTGAAAAAGTAAACATAGGGATTGCTACTCATGCCACAGACGTTCTTCATCTCAAAGCTTCAACTAAGAAGATTATCACAAGGACTTGGAAGGATGAAAGGGACAAATATCGAATGAAGGAGATGTTGCGCAGAATGAAAGAGTACATTGAGGTCATGAAAAGTCTGAATCCTCAACCCTTGTCACAATTGCCTACATCATTTGATCCAAAGTCCCCAGTCAATCAGAAAACCTTGGAACAAATACAGAAATGTAGACAGATAATAGAGACTATGATGGAGTGGTTGGAGCACATGCGGAAATCTGGAGCTGAGTATTTTGGGAACCTGAGTAAAGTTCATAATGGGGAAATACAAGTAATGAAGGAATTGGAGACTTAAATAAGTAATTGGAAAGACAAAGAGGTAGAATGGGCAACAAGGACTACACAGATGTGAGAAGTACAAACTTACAGAGTTATGAAATTCCTAATTGAGAAACCTGTAAGAAAGTTAAGTAGCGGAAACAACTTCCTACACTAACCTTGAGAGGAGGGTAATGCAAAACTTTTTCAGATCGTTACAACAGTTACAAAAAATAGAAATAGATATAATAGCATTCATACCACAACACAGTGATTTACGTGGGGAAAACCCTTTCGGGAGAAAAACCCCACACTCCAAAAGCAGCTCAATATTTTATTCAGCAATCAAAAATAGATTACAACATACTTGTAGAGCAAGCTCTTCATAGGAGTACCACTAATCAGAGATTCAGAGGCAACTCAATAGCCATAAGACTCTTAAACACAACCTCTATCTCACACACCTCATAAATAGGAGATACAATACAAGAAACCGTCAAACGGTATTACAAAACCATGGGCTAAAACCACCCAATAAGGTGTAGCTAACCTTATCTCCCTTCTAGATGCCCTATGACATGTTAAAGCACACATCAACACATGTTGCTCCCTTTTATAGCTCATTTATGTATCCGATACAAATTATATTTCCTATTTTAGGAGTACAAACTTCCGGAGGCCATAACTTGAGAACCAGGTGTCCGATTGACGAACCGTTTGAAGCGCCGGAAAGCTCGCGAAGTGCTCTATCACCTCGTAACCGGCTACACCAGTTATGACCACTTTTCAGGGTGTTTCAGAGCCTCTAAAGCCCCCAAAATTAAGTTTAAACATTTTATCGCACCCCTCCAAGATGAAAACTTTAATATCTTCAAAACTAGCTGTGACCTTGTGACGCAACTTTACTGGAATGCTTATCTAGCCAACCAGAAGCTTCATGGAGAGTTTCGCACCATTTCATGTTCAAATGAAAACTTACTATAAATAGTAACCTTGCATAAATGCAAGGTTGAGACACCATTTTTCCCAACAAATCTCCCACCTGTCGAACACCTTGCAGGAGCGGAAGGGAATGTCAACACAATGAATCAATTGCTAGGGGCCATAAGGCCCATAGACTCTGAACACCATTTGAACTTCTCTGTTCTCACAACCTTAGTTAAAGCATCTACAACTTTCATCAAAGTTTCCACCTTAACCAGCTTCACCCTACCATCTTCGACCATATCCCTAACAAAATGATATTGAACATCAATATGTTTGGTCCGGGCATGAAATGTCGGGTTCTTAGCTAGGCTAATTGCACTCTGACTGTCACAGTAAACTGTCATTGTACCTTGTTTTATTCCAATATCTGAACACAGTCTCTTGAGCCAAATGGCCTCTTTACAAGCATGAGTAGCTGCCATATACTCTGCTTCAGTAGTGGATAAAGCAACCACAGCCTATCGCTTACTCATCCAACTAATTGCACCACCAAACAAAGTAAACACATAAGCACTGGTGGATCTTCTGCTATCAATATCACCTGCCCAATC
>NW_026730036.1:0-25662 GCF_030272615.1 Cryptomeria japonica
AACATATTTACTACAATTATGAAGGACTAAAAAGTTACAACCAAATACATATGACCCCACTACGAATTGGCCATCATAGCTGAAGAGATACATACCAATAAACGTATGCAGAGAGAAGCAATGCTAACAAAATCCTAAATGCAGCAGAATGAAATAATATATATCCCCGCACTACAAATTGGTCATCATAACTTCACTCAATACATATCATAATATCATATCCTTAGGTCAAAAACAAAGTTTACTTTGGCATCCTCACCAGAAGCAATTTACAGAAATTAATTTGCAAGACAAAATTGAACAAGCTTCCTTCCTTCCTATCATCTTTTGCTGTCTCTTTTCCAAACACATTTTAGAGTTTCAGTCCAGCAACTATACCCCAGAGATCTTTTCCAACAAACAAATCTTCCATTTAATGTTTCCAAAGCTCAAAATTTTGCCATTTAAATTTTTCTCTTTCCCTCTTCCTAGATGTACTTGCTATTGATCTGAAACTGCAAATTTTTCTACACAACTCTTTGATATATCAGACTTAACCGAAATCTCTGTTATCAAATGTAAGGATTTTTGAGGTTCAAGTTTTCCTGAGTTGTTCTTATTTGTTGTGTGTTGATCTATATCAGTTTACAAAACTAGATATTCAATATTAAAAACCCATGACTGGAATAAACTTCATTTCCAAATCTTACAGCCTGAGTTGGCCTAGTGGTGGAGAACTTGTGCTCTTGAAAGAGAGGTCACAAGTTCAAATCCCGCAAGGGGGTAGGGTATGTACACCTTATCGGCTTTGGCCCATTACCTATCATCGAAGGAAAAAAAAAAAAATTCCAAATGACAAAAAAATTGCTGAAGGAAAATTCAATGAGTAGAAAAAATAAAGGGAAAACATAGATGCATAAACTTAGAAATTTATCTTCAGAAATGCCCAACCATAAATACAATGCTACTCATTATATTAATTCAAACCAGAGATTACAAATACAATTAGAATTTGTGTACCATAGATTTTTATGCCTAGACTTTGAAGGAGTTTTAGCAGCATTCCAGCAACATCTCCCTAGACAAAATCTTCTCACATACTCAACCAAAATGAACCCTCAATAAATAGACAAGCCAAAAATACAAAAGTCCAACTGTCCAAAGATGAGTCCTATGATGATGACTATTCAATTCCAAGAATCTTCATCTTACATGTAACTCCTTTTGTCATAGATGCTTTATAACTCCATCATCATGCACTTACAACATAACCTCCATGTTATAACAAACCTTCTAAGTGGGATGTTTCATACAATGAATCCCATAGATTGTAATATCCCACTAATTTTATTTTTATTTTTTTAGACCAATAACAATTCATCCACAACAATTAACCCATTAAGGTTAGAGGAATAAACCAAAACAACTGAAAGGGAACCCTTCCACCTTTTGTTCACCGAGAGCCCAGACTGGGAGGGTGAGAGCATACGGTGTTCTGGGGATCGTCAGCAGCAATAATCAAACTGAAAATTACAATGCATGGGCGGCAAGCCAGCCCCTTTTGCTTATCCAGCAAGATAGAAACCAAACTCTTGGCGGTAAACCGACCAAGGAGAAACCACAAGGAATTGAAGTACAATCACTCTACCGTGTATTTCAGCGGGAGGACATTACATTAAACAATCACTCTACTGCATATTTCAGCGGGAGGACATTACATTAAACAATCACTCCACCGCATATTTTAGCGGGAGGACCATAGCATTAACTTATCACTCGACCACTTATTCAGTGGGAGGACTGAAAATTACAAATTTGCTGAATACTAGGCGGCAAGCCAGCCTCTTCCACTTATTCAGTGGGATGAGAGTTACAAAGATAGAACTGGTTAGTAGTACTACTACCTAACCTTACAATAATAGAGATGAAAGGAGGAGAGTAATGCAGATTTCTACAATAAGGATATAAATTTCTGTTACAACCAGTCTGCAGGCTGAAAGTACAAACCAGTAGCCTATAGAAATACCAAAATACTCATAACTCCCTCATTTTACATCCAAATCAACTCAAACCAGTCCCAAATCCACCGTACATCATAAGAAATGACAACCAATCAAAACCACACCCCAAACAAACCCTTATTTATTTTGCACGCATTCCAATGCAACACAGAAAACCCACGCCTAGCCTAAGAATTTCGATTTGGCATAATAAATTCAAAACTCAAACAAACATGCTATAAACTTACAAAGTTTATCGCCAGTGCCGGGAAGGAAGATAGAGCTGATACCCATAACCGTCAGTCGCTTCAACAGAGAGGTGTGATCGAAAATATGCTTCAGCCACAAACAAAACCAGCGAGTCTCCAGAATCACTTCAACACCAAAAATGTCTATGGTAAACTCTGAGAATGGAGGAGAATACAATGCACAGCTAGGTACTATATTTCAAGTACGAAACTGGGTAGCACTAGGGAGACGCACTCCGAAGCCTCAAGTTCTGTCGCCAAACCGGCAGCATAACATTACAAATTTTCAAGATACCAAAATGAGAGCCCAAGTCACTTATTTATAACTTTTTGCCAACCAAATTCAAATTCAAATGCACTCCAAATACGCCCAAACCAAATGCCATTCCATTTCATCCACATTTAGCATTGCATTTCATTTCATTTCCTTGCACAAGTTCGCCCGTTTTAATAAATATAAGTGTCATAAAATAAAGTGTAAAGTGGGCGCCCAACTATGACTTCCAAATAAAAAATATTACTAAGGCAATATACTTAGAAAATCGCCCATTTGCCTTGAGTTATAATTTACTTATTAACACCATGACGACCCCCTTGAAGTCATATGCAATTTTCGCCCAAATAGACTTAGGATAAAATTAATATTTTCTCCCTTGCTAAGTCGTCCATCCATAAAATAATCAAATATTAATGCCTCATGCCTAAGGTATAATATATTAAAATACCTTCTCCTCAAATATTGATTATTGCCAAATTGAGTCGGAGACTGAAGTGCTGGAAATCACCAAACCTGAATTGAGTTGGGGCTCTGAACTAAACTGCCAAAAATAGTCATCTAAGCTGAGCTGCAGAATCCTTGCCAAGAATAGCACCAAAAGATACTGGAAGACCAACTGCTCAAACTGACTTGCCGGAAATAGCCATCTGAACAGGCCAGCTGACATCCTGCTAAAAATAGAACTGCTAAAAATAGTACTTAATAAAAATAGCATACTGCTAAAAATAGTAAGTGTTTCCAAAGTGATTTTAACCACATTCTGAGCAGCCGTCGCACTTACTAAAAATAGTACGTCAGGAAATAATCACTCGATGCAGATGCATGTCGAACCATCTTGAAGCTCTCTGAAAACCCAGAAGGAATCCAGAATCCAAACTGTCAAACTCCCACATATACGCCTTGAAAACACAAAAGAATCCTCCTAGAAAATAGGAAACCCTAATTCTCCTTTCCAAATAGCCTACGAGTCTTCGGAATAGGCCAATGGACCACTGAATGCACATCACTGAGAAGGGGACATTACATAGATTCATCCTATGGTGGCACCCCATTTCATGAGGAGCCAAAAGTACAAGTACAACACATTAAATTAAAGGATTTGCAAGACGTATAACACACCTAACCTAAATATCCTAATACAAACTAAACAAAAAGTGGAGGATTTTACTCTTCATTAAGGTTGTAAAACTTAGGATTAAGGAACTTTTCTATGCAGAAAATTGTCTTTATGTGCACTTAATAGCACCTTTCATGATTGAAGCAAATAGAGTAGAATGATAAAAGAAGAAAGACCGTGATTGATAAATGAACAAAATCACTAGCTTTTCCTAACTTTCTAGCAAAGAGAATATGCTTGGAGCCAAAGAATGGAAATTTCTGAATGGCCCAAAAATTAGGCACCTAAGTTTGGCTTTTGCAATTTTTATCCTATTTTTACTGCCCCCATTTGGTAAGTTAACATCAATGGGGGGATTTGGCTGTATAGATTGCATGTTGAATTATATACCTCATGAAAAAAGTGACATGATATCCATGGTAGTTTTTGATGCATATGCACCTGTTTAGTAGATCTTCAAGCCTTTTCTATTTTTTCTCTCTACACTAGGTAAAATACCTTATGTAATCATCAGTAATGGTTTACGACGTGTAGCTGCAGTTAACTTTTAGCAATTATCCGCCATTGCCAGTATAGTAAAATGTTGTAATGTCTTTTGACTTCTAAGCTGACTAGGAAAACTGATCAATTCTCTAATTGTTGCTAGGGTCTAAACTTTATGCTTTTGTGGTTGTCAAGTTCATGAAAAATTACTTTCACTCTCTATTGTCCACCATCTTACATGCAGTTCTTGAAGTCCGTTCCTTGTTTAGCCTGTTTAGTGTTTCTAATTAGTTACTTAGTATCATTGATGTTAATTTAAACCTTGAAATGCAGGTACCTCAATCTATAGATTTAAGACAAACATTAGTGTTTTGATTTCATTTGGCTACCTATTCCTATGTAAGGAGGAATTCAACACAAAATGTGTTCTATTTGTGCAGAGGAACTTCAAAGAAATAATTGAACTAGGAAAGTCGGCAAAAGAAAGAAAAGAAAAACTCCAAGATATCAGAAGAGAAGGTACTGAATTGATCAAGATGCGGTTGAAGTCTAAGGTACAGTGGAGTGAACTCTCTCTCTCTCTCTCTCTCTCTCTCTCTCTCTCTCTCTTTTCTTTAGAAGCTTCTTTCAAGGTTACCAACACACATAAATAATATCAAAGTTGATAAATTTATGATTTATACATTCTTTGTTACTATGTCCTAGTATTGAGGTTCAGTAGACCATATGTGTGATGATTAATGTTCTAGGACAGTACTTGAAAAAGATATAGATGGGTGGTTTCTTTACTTCCCCACTAGCCTGTTAGGCTTTTTCTTTACAGATACTTTTAAATGTAGATTTTTCTGTTTGGAACTTTAGCATGTTTGGTAAGGCGATGGCGCATATGATATGATATGTTTTCTCTGAAATAGGTGCCTGAACGACTGGAAGATTCATTGGATGACTTTCAGTCAATATCAATTTCTGAAGTGAAAGAAAGTTCAAGTGTACCTTTTAAATGGGACAATGCTACAGAGGATTTTCTTTGTGAAGTGTATGACCAGTATCTCAAGGTGTGTTTTATGTACTCTTTCTATGTCATATGTGTGTGTGTGACAATCTAAGTGGTACAGGCTTGTTACCTCCTTTTTTTAACTATTTAATTACAGGGAATAGGGGGAAACAAGGGACCACAAATCAAGAAGTTATATGTAGAGGTCTCTTCAACACATCCCCTTATCATCTTCCATTGTTGTTTTTTGGTTGGTTTCAAAGTTTTCCATCTTATGCTGGTTCCACTGGATATTTTCATGCTCAATCGGGATTATTTTTTAATTGTGATTGATGTGCTTAGTTGCTACATTCTACTTGGAAACACATGTAGTGAAGCCAATTAATTATAGAACCGAATCGTTTTGTGTTATATATAACTAGAAAACTATTATTCTGTACATAGATAAAATCTAGTGGTTTCATAAAGCTTAAAACCAGGATCCCAGTGCCATCCCTGATTTATGCAAGTAGGGTAGTATCTCCTAGCATCCTATTTTAAGACAATTAGTCTATTAGAGGTTATTTATGATTTTGAGGTCAAGTCAGGAGCTCAGTGACATTTAGAGAAGTACATGTGACATCACTCGTGATTCATACATGTTCTCTTACAATAGTTGGACTTCATGGAATGCAATGTTCATCAACTTCTTTATCCAAAGTATCAAGACACTCAACTAGAATTTTACTTCATCAAATTGATCTTCATGTATTGTTAATTGATGTAGGGGTCATATCATCACTTAAATTTGGTCAAGGAAGTTCTATCATATACTTGGTGTCATAAACAGGAGTCCACTATAAGTTATTTTCTTTCTTTGCACATAATTAAATCTATTTAGTTCTTTAAGATCTAATAAATTTAGAGATGTGATTGGAGAAAGAGCTGGAAAAAGTACTGCAATATTATCCACCATAATAGGAAAAGTGTTAATAAGTAAAAACAAGAAAGAGTTCTTTATTTTAGATCATAGGATTATCATGCAAGGTTCCAAGAAGTTTTTGGAAAACCTTATTAATAAGTGTCGTGCACATTGTGAGATGACTGGAATTGTTTCATGGTGAAGTTCTATAATGGTCAGTTCTTTTATTGATAGCAAACTAATTTGTTGCAAAATCTTGTTCAAATGATGATGTTTTAATAATATATGGGTTTTCATTATTCAATTATATATGCAATTCTATATGAAAAGTGGATCTTGTTATGATCATAGAGAAAAAAATGGAATTAAATGTGATTAACCATGTTAAATCAGCTTTCAATGCCTAGCCCATGCTAGGTCAAACCAGCACAACTTTGACTTGGCCAAACCTAGTCAAAACCATTTTTTTTGGTTTTAAAATGTTGGTTATTAAAATAACACCTTTTTTGAAATGCACCAAGATTTTGCCCAATACTAGACAAAAACCAAACAAACAAATATTTCTTTGCAATTGCAACATATACATGTTGTTTTGCACACTTTCACACATGCAAGGTGTTGTGACAAGCGTAGTGACACACAAGACACCATTGCCAATGCATCAAACACTTTGGCACAAGTAGACTACTTCATAGCATGGGACATTATGAGTTATTGCACAAACATGGGTTTATGAAAACCTTGCTAGGTGTGCATCTATTCAACTTTTGTTGCTCAAAACTCATTTTTTGTGTGCTTATGATTGCCTCAATTGCGCAAAACATGTCTTTATTGATCCAAGTGCTCATTTGTAGTTTTTGGCATGCAGGGTTAATCAAACTAACTCAAGCATCTATTTTTGCTACTACTATCACAAAAACACATCATAGGCAGCTCCTTTTAAAAGTTTACTAGATAAAATAGAAACTTGGAAGCTTGGAAAATAAAAATGTAAACTTATGAGAACTGGAAAAAAATTACTTCAAATGATGAATGTCCTTAGTATAAGCTGAAATATCCCTACAAGCACTTATCAGACACATCTTTGCAATCCATCAAAACTTAAACTTTTTTGGAAGCTTGGAGTGATAGAGTTAAAAATGTGTTATTGCAATCTACCCCCTTAATTTTTTCAATTTTCAAACACAACATACAACACCCATTAGCATTAGCAAATATTCATCTCGACCACTTATGCAGTGGGAGGAAACAAAAACAATGAAAGCATTACATGATGGCGGTATGACCAGCCACTTCCATTGATTTTTTGTGGGAAATTACAAAATAAGGAAAGCTTAGCAACCCAAAACTTGGCGGTATATCCAGCCACTTCCACTTATCCAGTGGGAATTACAAGATTACTGAAAAACTTAATAATCAAACTTGGGGGTATAACCAGCCACGTCCACTTTTCAGCGGGGAGTACAAATATCTGAAAAACTTGAAAATTGCAAACTTGTCGGTATAACCAGCCACTTCCACTTGCTCAGTGGGATGAAGTTGGCTTTCAAAATGAGAACAAGGGGATGTTTAGTATTACTAAACAAATTATTACATAATATAACTTGGAAGATAAGTGATAACTAAAATCAGAAGAATAAGACCATGTTACCAGCCTTGAAAAATGAGGAAAGAGTTCTGATTTTCAGAATAACCAGCCACTAAAGAATCACCAAAATGTTCACAACTCCCTCGTGACACCTCCGAATGAGCTCAAGTAAATTGCAAATGGAGTATGAGAGTTGGGCGGCCAAGATAGGATAGAAAACTCACCACCAAACAACGTCACAGCCAAGGCACGCTTTCCGATGCTGGATATGGGCTAGGGTGATCAGCAACTAGTTTGATTTGCTACCAAAAATCCAACTCCACCAAAATCCATCAAAGTGTGAGCAAATGTGCGTCCAGAGCATACAAGAAATTTGAGCCAATACCCACAAAAAACAGACAACTTCAACCAGGATGAATTAAAACGCATTTCAGCTATAGACTTTATTCGCTCCAGAAAGAACACATTAATCTTCTCTGAAATGAACACTGGAAATCTGAAATGTCCCCCTTAGTTTTTTTTCAATTTTCAAACACAATAAATTCACCTGTTAGCGTTAGCAAGATGACACACTGAGAGCAATACATGTTGGCGGTTGGACCAACCACTTCCACTTTTCATTGGGATAAAGAAACGCTGGAAATTTTCAACAACTTGGCGGTATAACCAGCCAATTACAAATCCAAGAAGACTGAAATTAAACAAGACAATCACTCAACCACTTATTCAGCGGAAGGACTGGAAACAACAACCATCACTCAACCACTTATTTAGCGAGAGGACTGGAAATAACAATCATCACTCAACCACTTATTTAGCGGGAGGACGGGAGTACAAAATAGAATAAAGATAGGCAGCAAGCCAACCTCTTCCACTTGTGTAGTGGGCGATACAAGAAGTATAGTGCAGAAATAAAATGGACTGTTTTAGTACTACTAAATACAGCCTTACAATGGCAACTCTGCAAAATATTTGTCAGTACATCAAGCTCCAATCTCTAAGATATACAAGAAGATACTCCAAGAAGCAAAAAACCTGAATACCTGGAAAATAAAAGACAAAAAGAAAACTTTACCAAATCTGAAATAACACACCAGCAACACCAAAAACCAGACCAGCAACTCTGTGAAGACCGTATCCCCTTCAAGACACCTTTGAATAGCTCCAAGTCAGTGGAAAATAAGAGCTAGGAAGGGGACGCCCAAGTGTCAACCCCCAAACTAATCCAAACAGCCTTCAAACATTTAATGCACACATCCCAAGGTCACTTCTAGCATCGTACGACCTGCCTGGAGAGGGGCGATCTGCCTTAAAAATCCAGCTCTTCACTATAATTCGTGAAACTTAACAAAAAGGGATGCCTAGTAGAGAGGAATCCAACGAGCCAATACCCGGAATGATCATACAATCAGGCAGGGAGATATGATCAAATAACTGCTTCAGCCATGGACAAACCAGCAACATACAAAATCACTCAAAAATTCAAAAAACTGTAAATGCATCAACGAAATCCATCTTCAATCTTTCCCTTTGAATGAGAAAGTCTCTCCAATCAGCTAGGTGCTATTTCTCAAGCACGAAACTGTCACAAGGCTAGGAAGCTCTCAACCTCGAAGCACAAGTCTGACACAAATTCGGCAGCAGTTCGTTACAAATATTCACAGATCCCAAAACAAGAGCCCAACACTCTTATTTATAACTGTTGTCATTTTGTGACACCCTTGGTCCATCAATAAGAACCAATCAGAGATATGATCCATGGACTAGCACTGCCCTAGGTAATCAAGGAGAAAGCAGAGGAATTATGAAGCACGAGTTCTTGCCTTGCCCGGAGGAAGTTCCTCCCTTATCCTTTTCTTTCTTCCCCGGAATTCCGAAACATCGAGGTTTCGAAGTTCCCTCTTCGTCTTCTTCCCTTCCCCGAAACTCCGAAACCCCAAGGTTCTGAAGTTTCTCCCTTCCTTTCCTCTTCTTTCTTTTCCCGAAATTCTGGAACCCCGAGGTTCCTGTAATATCCCCAATAATTTTTTATTTTGATTTGGCAATAAGATTTACAAAGCAAACACAGTAACCCGTTAAGGTTAGACAAGTAATCCAAAATAACTGGAAGGAACCCTTCCACCTTTTGTACACCGAGAGCCCAATCTGGGAGGGTGAGAGCATACGGTGTTCCGGGGATCGTTAGCACCATAAACCAACTGAAAAGTTGTATACAATAATGGGCGGCAAGCCAACCCCTTTCGCTTATCCAACGGGTAAACTAGAAACTTGGTGGTAAACCAGCCAAGAGAACAACTCACCAAGACACAAATCACTCAACCGCAATGTTTCAGCAGGAGGACTGAATCACACAAAAGCTCAACTCCACCGCTTATTCAGCGGGAGGACCATTACAATCATAAAATCACTCAACCACTTACTCAGTGGGAGGACTGAACTTCATAACTGAATTACAGAACAAGAAGGCGACTAAGCCAGCCTTTTCCACTTATGCAGTGGGCAAGCAACCTCCAGAAATGGTTAGTAGTACTACTACTTAACCTTACAATTTAGAAAGAGAAGATTAGAGATGATATCCAATGCAGGTTACAGCAAGAAATAACTAACAAATTAACTCAAATCATGCTACTACTGTTGTACCAAAAATCTGAAGTCAAACAAACATAACTAGTCTCAACCGGCAACACCAAAATGATCATAACTCACTCAAATGAAGTCGGAAACACACCAAATCAAATGCGAATGAAAGATATAACTTGGACGATGAAACATGAACTCAAAACTTGCAGTCCAGTCGCCTCAAAACAGTAGCACGCATCCCAATGCACCCCTAGAATGGTACGACCCAGCTGAAAGGTACGATTTGCAACTAAAAATCCAATTCTTCAAATCAGGAACTATAAAATTGCAGATTATATCGCCTCCATGCCACCTTTTGATAGAGCCAATACCCAGATGAAGGAATCACTTGGTCAAGAGGTATGAGCAAAATATGGTTTCAGCAACTCCACGACCAGCAGCAAGAAAACACTCCAAAATCCACACAAAACACTCCACACTCAGCAAAACGCTCTCTAATAGCATTGGAAATACAAAAACACAGCTAGGTACTATCTTCCAAGTACGAAACTGAGACTTAGCTAGGAAGCCACACTTCAAAGCTCAGATTTTCAATCGCCAAACCGACAGCATAACAATGCAATTTCATAAGATATCCAAATGGGAGGCCAAGCACCTGTATTTATAGTTTTTTTCCTCTGAAATTCAAATGTAAATGCTCCCAAATTCACCTCACCAATTTGCATTTCATTTCACTCTCACATGGCATCCAAATGACATTTCATTTCATTTCCCAAGGTGGGCGCCCAAGTTGCATTTTAACCAATAATTCGACAAGTTCGAACTTGCCTAAGTCTTCAATAATAACTTAATTTATTCTTCAAATTTCAACGCCTAACTTAGGAAAATATAACATTGATATTAGATAAAAATGTCTTTTCCTAAGTCGCCCAATATATCATTAATCAGTAATAAAATAATTAAATATTAAACCTTAAGATAAGGAAATAATATTTAATTAAATCACTTATGACTCCAATCTGATTATCAACAAAATCCAGGATGAAGCTGAGCAATGAAGACCATTGAACTGCTACAGGATCGGGACCCTATCCAAACTGCTAAAAATAGAAATGCTCAATACTGCCACTTACTAAAAATAGTAATTCATGAAATACTCTTTCAAAAAACATGATCTTCGCACTCGAAGAAAGAGCTTGGAAAGCTCAGTAAGATAGCATCATCCAGACAGTCAAACCCTAACTTACTAAAAATAGTAAGTTCTCACTTCACCAAAGAATCAAATGCATGTTATACCACCTTGGAGCTCATGAAAAACCCAGAAGGAAACCATAGACAGATATGAAGAATTCCCTCCTGCTAAACCCTAAAAAGCTCGTGCAGAACTCCACAAAAGTTGGAAACCCTAATTCTCCTTTCCAAATAGCCTACGGGTCTTCGAAATAGGCCAATGGACCACTAAACTAATCACTGCGAAGAAGGGGACATTACAGTTCCGAAGTTCCTCCCTTTCTTTCCTCTTATTTCTTTTCCCAGGACTCCGGAACCCTGAGGTTCCGAAGTTCCTCCCTTTCTTTCCTCTCCTCTTTTGTTCCCCGGAACTCCAGAACCCCGAGGTTCCGAAGTTCCTTTGCTAGGTACCACCTTTTCCTTGCCTTCTTTTCAATTCCTCGAAACCTCAAGGTTCCGAAGTTTCTTTTCCATTAATTTGTCCGGAACTCTGTAACCGCGAGGTTCCAAAGCTCCCTCCTAGCCTTTCTTCCTTTCTTTCTCTCGAACTCCGGAACCCCGAAGTTCCTTGCTGCTCTCCTTTCTCCTTCCAGGAACCCTGAGGTTTTGAAGTTCTTTCCTTTTCTTCCCCACTTCGGGAACCCGAGTTTCCGAAGTCCTCAGACTTCTTCCCGATTGGCAACACTTCCGGATGGCGTGATCGACACTCAAAGCTTTAAATGCTCTGACGACTTTTGTGACTTGTGCGCCTCCTTTTGTGGAGCCACAAGGGCGCATTTAATGTTTTGGATAGGATTTCCATCAGGAGAGGTACGGGGCCATGCTTGTTGTGGTGACTTATGTCATACCTGCATGCTCTGACTTTGGAATGTCTGTCAATCCACCCTTCTCAAGGTTGCCTTTTGTGGGTATGGCTAGATTGTTTGCATGTACAGAAGTCAAGTGCATGCACTTCCCTGCACTCCCATATTGACACACAGGGGTCATGATCACTCTTGTAACTTTTTTCTATATAAAGGCTGTTAAGCCTCATTGTAAAGGGTTCTCTCCCTACTGGCTTGAGCTATTCTATGCTCTCTCACTTCTCTTGTATTATTCCTATATTTTGCAACTGTAAGTAGGCCATTGGCCTTATAATTAATTGAAATCACCATTCTTGCCTTCTTTCAACTTATGTATGCTGTTTATGTTTCTTTTCCTCTAGCATAGGTGTGTGTTTTGTGGTTCTTCTTTCATATATGCTGTGTTAAATTTATTTTTGAGTGTGACTTGTGGGAAACCTTCTCCCCTCTTAACATTCAGTAAATTCTAACCTCCATACATGCATTGGGGTCACTCATACAAGTGAAGTTTGTGCATCTCCTGGGTGTTTCAGTTGATTCTTTGTGTCATTTCGGGTAGGGAGAGAAACAATCTCTTCTTGGTGCATCACCTCCTTTTGTTTTAAGCATTCCTCTCTTCCCTTTACCTCTGCAAGTTGTTAGGATAGGCTTAGGAGTAAGTTATGAAGTGTTGAGTTGGTTCAACACCTGCATTTGGATTGAGAAGGAAGTCGACCTTCTCCAGAGATTCAACCCCTCGTGCAAGGTCCCATACTTCGGGGTTGTTTCCATGTTTCACAAGGTTGCTGAGTTGATAGCTCAGCAAGGGTGTGAGCTTTTGTGTTAACAGTTTTTGGCATGCCCGGTGGGACTGACTTTCGATTTTTATGCTAAGGATTCAGTGCTGATTCTTAGTGTTTCAACCTTTAGAGGCAGTCACCTTTCAAGCACTTGGCGACTCTGCTCAAGGTCCAGTTCTTGTTCATATGAAGTTCATAACTCTGGGACCCCGGAACCCCCAAGTTCCCAAGTCATCGCAACTTTCACAACTCCGGAACCCCGGAATCCCAAGGTTCGGAAGTCCGCTACTCCGGAGGTCGGACCCCCCAGGTTTCGAAGCGCTTAACCTCGGAACCCCGAGGTTCCGAAGTCTCTGCTCAACAAGTCCACTGCTTGCTCATGACTTGTTGCAGCTCCGGATTTCATGCCCAGAATTCATACAAGGGCGTCTTCTAGAGGTAGTTTCCAGTTCGAAGAACTCTCATCTTCTGGCTCTAGAAGGCAGAGAGGTAGACCTTCATTATCACCAGTTAGGGAGGTCAAGGTTCTAAACACTCCATCTCCCAGGTCTCATTCTACCCCTCCATTTACAAGACCGTTACTGTCAAAGGCTCCCACCACTCATATCAATAGACCATTGTTTTGCATGGCAAGAAATCGGGTTTTTGTTACCTTCAATGGGGGGAGTCCCCTTATTTTGACTCAATGGAATGATATACCAGTGGCTGCGTTAAAGAGTATACCATACTTCACTGGTGAAACAGCTACTACGCCCATTGAGCACATTCAAGACATTGCAAACATCTGCTTCGTCCATAATATCACTTAGGATGATGTTGTTGTCAGACTCTTAGCCACATCTTTGAAAGGCAAAGTTTTGTAGTGGTATAGAGGGTTGCCGTCTAGCTCCATTCACAATTTTGATGAACTAGGGGAGAAGTTGTGCAACCATTTCGAAGATAAAAGTGATCACCTATCACTTGTGGAGCAGTTGACTACGATCAAGAGGGCACCCCACGAGTTCATGGGAGATTTCAATTTCGGATTCCATAAGACATGGAATATAATTCCTGCTCTAGTGAAGCCATCTCCAAATCATGCCTTTTTGTATTATCTTAGAGCCTGTAATGTCCCGTTCTCCCCAGTGATTATTTCAGTGGTCCATTGGCCTATTCCAGAGACCCATAGGCTATTTGGAAGAGAGAATTAGGGTTTCCAACCTTTGTGGAGTTTTGCACGAGCTTTTTAGGGTTTGTCAGGAGGGAATTCTTCAATTCTGCTTGTGGTTTCCTTTTGGGTTTTCCATGAACTCCAGGGTGGCATAACATGCATTTGATTCTTTGGTGAAGTCAAAACTTACTTTTTAGTAAGTTAGGGTTTGGCTGTTTGGTTGATTCAGTTCTATTGAGCTTTCCAAGCTCTTTCTTTGGGTGCGAAGATTATGTTTTTTGGAGCAGTATTTCTTGACTTACTATTTTTAGTAAGTGGCTGTGTTGAGCATTTCTATTTTTAGCAGTCTCGGACAGGGTCCTGACTCAACACAGTTCAGTGGTCTTCATCGCACAACTTCATCCTTGATTTTGGTATTAATTAGTATTGGAGTTATAAGTTATTTAATTAAATTTAAATATTAATTCCTTATCCTAAGGTTTGATATTTAATTATTTTTATTACTGATTAATTGTGTTATGGGGCAACTTAGGAAAAATATCTATCTGCCATTGAAAATATTGTTATTTTCCTAAGTCAATGGCATTAAAAAAGGTGGTGTTGAGAAAGATGAAATATTTCATGATTTTATTATTTTATATCGCAAAGTTGTCACCAAGGAAAAAGTTCGAACTTTGCCTAGGGAATTTGGTAAAATTAACGCCATGTCTAGGGGAGGCTATGACATGAAATAAAATTGAATTTCAATGGTTTTGGGCGCCATTTGCATTTGAGTTTCAGAGGGAAAAATCTATAAATACAGGTGCTTGGCCTCTCATTTGGTATCAAATGAATTTGCATTGTTATGCTGCCGAATTGGCGATTGAAAATCTAAGCTTCGAAGTGTGGCTTCCTAGCTAACTCTCAGTTTCGTACTTGCAAGATAGTACCTAGCCGTGTCCATGTATTCCCAGTGTTGTTGGTGAGTGAGTTGCAGATTGTGGAGTGTTCTATTTGGGATTGGAGTGTTTTCTGGTTGCTGGTTGCGGGACTACTGAAAGTGTATTTTGCTCACACCTCTTGACCAGGCGATTCCATCATTCTAGGTACCGGCTCATCCTTCCTTTCTACCACTGGCGATGCATATTGTAAGTTTTTAGCATCTTATTTTGAGTGTGGATTTTTATATTGCAAATTGAACTTCCCAGGTTAGGCGTTGGGTTTTGTGAATACATTGGGAAGCGTGCAAAATAAATATGGGTGTTTCGATGGCTTTCCTTGGGTTTGTTTTCATTGTAGCGGGTATAGCAATTATTTAGAATAGATTTTGGGTGAATTGGGTGAGTAATGATAGTTATGAGCGTTTTAGTGAATCCATAGGCTGCTGGTTTTACAATTCCAGCCTGCAGATTTTGATGTTAGCAGAAATTTCATGTTTGGATATTCAGCATTACTCTCTTCTCACATTATCTTGATTATTGTAAGGTTAAGTAGTAGTACTACTAACCAATTCTGGTTTGTAACCCTCACCCCGCTGAAAAGTGGAAGAGGCTGGCTTGTCGCCTATTTTCAAGTAAATTGTAATTCAGTCCTCCCACTGCATAAGTGGTCGAGTGATGTCTGAGTGTAATGGTCCTCCCGTTGCATAAGCGGTTGAGTTGAGATTGTTTTGTAATTTCAGTCCTCCCGCTGAAATATCGCGGTTGAGTGATTTGTGCCTTTGTATGTTTCTCTTGACTGGTTCACCACCAAGTTTCTTGCATTCCCGTTGGATAAGCAGAAGGGGCTGGCTTGCCGCCCAAACATTGTATTGTTTCCAGTTATTTGAAGCTAACGATCCCCTCAACACCGTATGCTCTCACCTTCCCACATTGGGCACTTGGTGATCAGAAAGTGGAAGGGTTGCATTTTCCAGCAAGTTTTCAGTTTATGCTTTCTAACCTTAATGGGTTATCTGTTTGTGGATGATTATTATTGGCCTAAAAAACAAAAAAAAATAACAAGGATATTACAGAGCCCTCAACAACAATATAGTTGTCATGGTACAATCAATGGGTGGAGCCTCTTTATCAGGTGCATATGACATAGCCATAAGGGCAGAAAATTGTTTGATTCAGGCTGGGAAGATAGCTCCAAGGCCTCCAATGCTTCTCTTCCCAGAAGCTCCTACTCAACAACCCACCTTGGCTCCTATCCCCATGGCGCCCGCAAGACAATCATCCACACCCTTTACATCCTCCAATGAGCTCCATGAGGTCAAGCCTCTATTGCAAAATTTTAGCAATGAGTTGGTGACACTAAAGAGGCAACAAGCCCAACATAGCAGACCTTATCAGACACAAAATCAGAACTATCAGCAAAATAGGCCACCCTTTCATGATTGGTGTCAACCATGCAATCAGCCACACAACCAAGGCGCATGCCAAAATGGAAGGTTTGTCCAAGCCTTAGTGGTGCAGGATGAGACGACCACTTCTGGCCAACAATCTGACCCAAATCAGCCTAGTGCTAACACTTAGGCTTACTTGCAAGGGGATTCTACCTTTGTCAATTGGCAGGAGGCAGAATTCTATGGTTTGAACCAAACAAATGGTGAGTCTATGCTGCAATATACAAGGTCAAATAAGAGAGCCATTGAAGCTGCCTCACCTTCAACATCAGCCCAAGCTCCAACGCCCAATATAGTCGTCCATGATACAAGCCAAAGTACCTTGCAAGGGAGCAAGAGGCAGGAAGAGGCCCAAGTCGTCCAAAGAGCAAAAGTAGACCTTGTAGCCTCGAAGGGGCCTCTAAAGTCGGTGTTCCTTTCAACATAGTTGATCAGATGAAGAAGGCCAACCTCAACGTCACTATGTGGGAAGCCCTTTCCATCTCATCTCAAAGGGATTTACTTAAGGAGGCATTGAAGGACGTCGACCAGTCAGGTGACGAGGCAGCTGTCGGTGGAAAGGCAGTCTCCACCAGTTTGGTGCAACCCAAGGAGGAAGAGGATTCAAGAAGGTCAACAAGCCTCCCCCCTTCTATCTCTCTTTAATCATAGGAGATAACTTGGTTCACAACTGCATGATAGACTCAGGAGCTAGTAGCTCAGTCATGCCTAAGAAGGTAGCTGATCTTCTTGGCGTAGAATATGAACCTGTAACTAAAGGGGTGGTCCAATTGGATGGCACTTCTATTAAGACAGCCTTGGTTGCATTGTCCTGCAAGACATATCAATCATCGACCTCCCTACCTTCTTTGCAATCTGCTTGTCTAGAGACTTCATCGCCAAGATAGGTGGGTACCTGTCTTCTGATTGGTCCCACATGCTATTTCGAACAAGGTATGGTACCAAGGTTACCATAAGGGCAAAGCCCATTGCCCAAAACCACATTGAGCCCTACACCCCTAGCCCTATAAACATGAATTGCACTTTGTATGAAGAGGGGGAGGAGTGTACTGTCTGTGAGCTTGCTACTCTTTTGTAAGAGGTCCCTTATTGCTTGCTGGACAAATGGGCCAATGCTTTTCAGTTTGATCCATTAGTTGAGACTAAAGAGACTGGGCTTGGCACCTATTGTATCCATGAAGAGGATACTCCTATCCCTAACCTCATCAAGACACAAGGAGACTCAGAGGGGTTATGGAGCATGTTTTTTGATGGTTCAAGAAACAAGAACAATGTAGGTGTTGGTGTGATGCTTGTTTCTCTTGAGCAGGAGAAATATTTCTTCTCTTTTAGGCTTTAGTTTGGTTGCACCAACAATGTCGCTGATTATGAAGCTTTGATCCAAGGCCTCCAACTTGCACAAAGCAGAAAGATCAGATCTTTGCAAGTATTTGGAGATAGTGAGTTGGTTGTTAATCACATCCGAGCTCAAAGCATAACAAAGAACAACCTGCTCAAATCATACAAACACAGGGTTTGGGATTTGATTGAAGGATTCGAGGCCTTCAGTATCCAGAGCATTCCTAGAAGTCAAAACAAGCATGCTGATAGGCTTGTAGCAGTTGGTGCTCAATTCGACATACCAACGCATATTGCAAGTAAGGAGCAACACATCAGGCTTGTTGTGAGGCCTGCTGTCCCAGACAATCAGGTAAATTGGCAAGTGTTCAAAAACGATCAGCAAATCATCAACTTCTTGCAAAATGAAGCAGATTTTTCTGCTAAAAATCAGTCTAAGTTGCCGGACCAGTATGGAGATCAAATCATGCAGCTCAACTCCAACAAGTTGCCTAAAGGTCTAGTTACCTTGGAAGGCATTTTCAACTCGTATGATCAGTTGAAAAAGAAGATGAACTTGGCTGCAAAGAGGGGTGATTACAAGCTAGTTGTTGTCGCCAAAGGTAGGTCTTTAAACCTGGGCAAGGTGTGTTCCTCAACCGAACAAGAGGCCTTTGTTGAGCTTTGCCAAAAATACGATGACATAGTCGCTTGGACCTATGAAGATTTGAAGGGTTTTGACCCTAGCTTAGCCCAGCATACTATAGAGTTAAACTCGGATGCAAAGCCAGTTAGACAAAAACAAATGCCAATAAACCCCAAGATTGAGCCACTAATGAGGAAGGAGTTGACCAAACTCATAGAAGCCAATATCATCTTCCCTATCAAGCACTCCTCCTGGGTGGCCAACCTCGTCACTGTAAGGAAGAAGAATGGGGAAATCAGACTATGTGTAGACTTTAGGGATCTCAATAGAGCCTCCCTCAAGGATCACTATCCCCTTCCCTCTACGGAGGAGATTCTCCAAAGGGTCAGTGGCTCGGAAAGATTTTCATTCTTGGATGGGTATTCAGGCTACAATCAGATCTTGGTCCAAGAATCAGACCAATACAAGACTGCATTTACTACTAAGTGGGGTACCTATGCTTATTGCAAAATGCCCTCTGGGCTAACCAATGCAGGTGCCACGTTTCAAAGAGCAATGGACATGGCTTTCAAAGGGGTATTAGCAAAGTTTGTGCTTGTATACCTTGATGACATAACTGTTTATTCAAAGCATACAATTGACCATCTTGGTCATCTTGAGTAGGTGTTAATGAAATGAAGAGAGTATGGTGTGTCCTTGAACCCTAGCAAGTGTGTATTTGCTACTGATCAAGGAAGATTGCTAGAACACATCGTATCTAAGGAGGGTTTGACCATTGATCCAGAGCGAGTGGAGGCTATTCTTTCTCTTCCACTCCCTAGTCACAAGAAAGGATTGCAAAGTTTCCTTGGTAGGATCAATTTTGTGATGAGGTTCATTCCCAACCTTGCCACCATGGTTAAAACATTGACTTCCATGTTGAAGAAATACTTGGCTTTCAGTTGGACCTAGGAGGGAAGGGCCTGTTTCGAAGAAATCAAACAAGCAATTGCTCAGGCCCCTACCCTCGTCAATCCTAACTGTGAAAGGGATTTTATCAGCTATCCTAACACAGCTAAACGATGATGATTTGGAGCAACCTATTGCTTTCTTTAGTGAGGGGCTAAAGGACTATGAGCTCAAGTATAGCTATTTAGAGAAGCAGGTCCTCACTGTTGTAAGGGCATTAAAAAAGTTCAGACACATGTTGTCCAACAACAGGATCTTGATCTTAGTTCCACATGCAAGTGTCAAGGATTTCCTTCTAAACAAGGACATCAGTGAGAAGAGGGTTGGGTGGATAACCAAGGTCATGGAGTATGCCATCAACATCAAGATCACCAAGCTTGCAAGAGACAGGGGCCTATGTGAACAACTTGTCTCATCTTCTGAGACTACTTCAGAGGTCTCCCTTGTGTTACAAGAGGATCAACCAACTGGAAACATCACTCAATTCAGTTGGGTAAGTGACATGACCACTTTCTTAATGGAAGGTAGATACCCCCAAGGTCTGAACCGGACCAAAAGAAGGCATTTCAGGTTGCAGTCCATTCCCTATGTCTTAGTGAATGGCACTCTTTTTTGAAAAGACTCCAATGGACTTTTACTAAGATGTATCGAGCAAAACCAAGTCAGCAGATTGTTAGAGGAATTTCACGATGGCTCTTCAGGGGGCCACTTCTCTGCAAGGACTACGACTATCAAACTAATGAGGGCTGGTTATTACTGGCCATCCTTATTCAATGACTCACATAGATGGGTGAAGAATTGCAAGAAATGTGCTCTCTTCTTTGGGAAGCAAAGACTAGCTGCCGTACCTCTTCACCCCATCCAAGCAGATCAACCGTTCGTCCAATGGGGTTTAGACTTCATTGGCATGATAAATTCACCTTCTAGTGTTGGCCATAAGTGGATCTTGGCCGCAACAGATTACTTTACTAGGTGGACAGAGGTTGTTGCATTGAGGGATGCCACTGAGGCCTCAGTGTTGGAATTCCTTGATGGAATTGTGACAAGATTCGGTGTCCCCTCCACCATCATATCAGACAATGCCAGGGCATTTGTTGGAGCCCAAATCGGTTCTTGGGCAGTTAAGCATGGTGTATACTTGAAGAAGTCATCCAACTATTACCCTCAAGGTAATGGCTTAGCTGAATCTTCCAACAAGAACCTCATCAGGATAATTCAAAGGACAATTGAAGACAATCAAAGGGCATGGCATACTAAGTTGAGGACGGCCTTATGGGCTGACAGGATCACACCCAAGAGGGCGATTGGTAACTCCCCTTTCATGCTAGTATATGGGAAGGAAGCAAGACTCCCAACTTCCCTAAAGTTACTCTCTCTTGAATTAGCACATAAGCTGGAATTGATAGAGAATGATGCCATGACAATAAGGCTAGCTGAGCTGATGGAGCTGGAGGAGGTTAGAAGTTAGGCTATGCATACATTTGAGACTCATCAAGAGCAGGTCAAGAAAGTTTTTCACAAAAAGACGACTAATAGGGTCTTCTAAAGAGGGAGATCTAGTTCTCAAGTGGGATGCAGACAGAGCCAAAGCTGGGCGACACTCCAAATTTGATGCTATTTGGAGTGGTCCATATGTCATCACTAGTTGCAAGAAGGCCAATGCATTTCATCTCTCCAGGCTTGATAGCGAAGTTCTTCCAATCCCAGTGAATAGGATTCATCTCAAGCCCTGCTTCTGAAGAGGGTGTTGATGACTATGTAAATATTTGACTAGAAGTTGTTTTGTTTTCATAAGTGCTTGTGCACATGTCGCATTCTTCTTAAGAGGGTGTGCGCTCTAGTTTCTAGTTTTCCTCGACGTGATGGCACACACATGTTTTGGGTCTTTTCAATGACTCAGTGCCCAATGGATGCTCAAGGCTTCTGGACTTCATGCTGAGTAGGCAAGCATCCCGCAGAAATCGTCAAAAAATGTTGTCATTTTATGACACCCTTGGTCCATTAGTAAGAACCGATCAGAGATACGATCCATGGAATAACACTGCCCTAGTTGATCAAGGAGAAAGAAGAGGAATTATGAAGCACGAGGTGTTGCCTTGCCCGAAGGAAGTTCCCCCCTTAGCCTTTTCTTCCTTCCCCCAAATTCCGGAACCCCGAGGTTCCGAAGTTCCATCTTCGTCTTCTTCCCTTCCCCGGAACCCTGAGGTTCCGAAGTTCCTCCCTTTCTTTCCTCTTCTTTCTTTTCCCGAAACTCCGGAACCTCGAGGTTCCGAAGTTTCTCCCTTTCTTTCCTCTCCTCTTCTGTTCCCAGGAACTCCGGAACCCCGAGGCTCCGAAGTTCCTTTTCCCTTGCCTTCTCCGGAACTCCAGAACCCCGAGGTTCCGAAGTTCCCTGCTACTCTCCTTTCTCCTTCCCGAAACCCCGAGGTTCCGAAGTTCTTTCCTTGTCTTCCCCACTTCGGGAACCTGAGTTTCCGAAGTCCTCGGACTTCTTCCCGACTGGCAACACTTCCGGATGTCGTGATCAACACTCAAAGCTTTAAATGCTCTGACGACTTTTGTGACTTGTGCGCCTTCTTTTGTGGAGCCACAGGGGTGCATTTAATATGTTTGACAGGATTTCCATCAAGAGAGGTACGGAGCCATGCTTGTTGTGGTGACTTATGTCATGTCTGCATGCCCTGACTTTGGAAGGTCAGTTAATCCACCCTTCTCAGGGTTGCCTTTTGTGGGTATGGCTAGATTGCTTGCATGTACAGAAGTCAAGTGCATGCACTTCCCTGCACTTCCAGACTGACACACAGGGGTCATGATCACTCTTGTAACCATTTTTCTATATAAAGGTTGTTAAGCCTCATTGTAAAGGGTTCTCTCCCTGTTGGCTTGAGCTATTCTATGCTCTCTCACTTCTCTTTTATTATTCTGTATTTTGCAACTGTAAGTTGGCCATTGGCCATTAATTGAAATCACCATTCTTGCCTTCTTTCAACTTATGTATGCTGTGTATGTTTCCTTTCCTCCATCATAGGTGTGTGTTTTGTGGTTCTTCTTTCATATATGTTGTGTTAAATTTATATCTGAGTGTGACTTGTGGGAAACCTTCTCCCCTCTTGATATTCAATGAATTCTAACCTCCATACATGCATTGGGGTCACTCATACAACTGAAGTTTGTGCATCTCTTGGGTGTTTCAGTTGATTCTTTGTGTCATTTCGGGTAGGGAGAGAAACAATCTCTTCTTGGTGCATCACCTCCTTTTGTTTTAATCATTTCTCTCTTCCCTTTACCTCTGCAAGTTGTTAGGATAGGCTTAGGAGTAAGTTTTGAAGTGTTGAGTTGGTTCAACACCTGCACCTGGATTGAGAAGGAAGCCGACCTTCTCCGGAGATTCAACCCCTCGTGCAAGGTTCCACACTTTGGGGTTGTTTCCATGTTTCACAAGGTTGCTGAGTTGATAGCTTAGCAAGGGTGCGAGCTTTTGTGATAACAATAACCTTGGTGTCTCCAAATTCAATTTCACATTCCCTCCAAATGGACACCAAACCCAAATGCACACTAATTTCACCTTAGTTTGAAATTTGCATTTCATTTCCCATACTTTACATATCTACCTTCACATAGAAGCAAATATACTTTATAAAATGACAATAAAATATTAACATCGTGTCCAAGGTAGATAAGTGAAATATATTATAAACTTAACTTATTTCCCATAAGGTATCCATCTTGCCTTATTAATATTTCACTTTATAAATATTTTTCCTCAACAATAAATCGCCCAACCTTATGACATAAAATAATACATAATCACCTCAAGTCGTCCCCTAACTCATAACCAAAAATACATAAGTCATACACCTAGGCCAAGGGGGGTATTAAAAAATATCAGAGTTACCCGAGGACGCGTCCCCCACCTGAAAACCCCCGTCCCCGTCCCGGGGACGTTTCAGGGACTTGGAGACGGCCAGGGGACGTTTCCCCCCGTCCCCAAATTGCCCTGTATTTTGAGGGGACGTCCCCGAAACGAGGGGACGCTTGCCCTAGCTCTAGGGGACGTCTGTACGTCCCGGGGACGGCTGGGACGTCCCCAATCCGTCTCGGGGACGACCAAATGTCCCCCATATCTTAGGCCCTTAAAAAATATTAAAAAAATTTAAAAAGTTGTATTTTCAAATTTTTATTTAAATTTTCTAATATCGGCCCCTTATTAATTCAAATTGTTATTAAAAATTAAAAAAATTTAAAAGATAACATTAATTAAATTTTAAATTTATTAATTTAATTCATAATTTTGACAATGAAACTATATGGCAGCAGTGTAGCCTTTGGGCATTTTGACACAGAGATTAGAAAATCGCCAAACTCAATGAGTCAATAGAAAAATAACACCCAACGCCTTTATTAAAGAATAAGTTTTTTTGGCCCTTGACCCCACCTTGGGGGCGCTGCCCCCAAACCCCCGTTGAAAAATATGGGGGGAAATTGTGTCGATAGAAGTAGGGAAAATTTAACCTCCGAGTCTATTGATATGAATATTGACAATGTGAATGAATTGAAATTCTGATTTATGAATGCATAATTGCATATTGTCTATATTGAGTATTAACAATGTTGTATGTTCAGAATTTACATTCTAAAATGTTTTCAACTTTTCATAGTATCATACACATGCTATATCCATGTTTTATTGTTTTCATATGAATATAATGTATGTATGCATGCTTTATCCATGTTTTCATATGAACATTTAGAATTTTGAAATTTTCCTATATATTTTAAATTTTTCCTATATTTTATATAGCCGTCCCCTTTGCCATCCCCCGTCATCCCCAAATTTGGCAAAAAAGTTTGCCGTCCCAGAAACGCGTCCCGCCGTCCCCTGCCGTCCCCGTCCCGGAAACTTGGGGTAACTTTGAAAAATATTAAAAATACTTTTCCCATGTGTTGAACAACTGCCATGGTGAACTGAAGGCCAAAAGTACTGAAAACTGCATTGCTAGAAATAGCCTTTGAACTGGACCACTGGAACCGGCCAAAAATAACACTTACTAAAAATAGTGTGTCCAAATGCATTTTAACCACATTCTGAGTAGCCGTTGCAACGTACTAAAAATAGAAGTCCGAAAAAGTCTTCAGATTCATTTGCATGTCACACCATTGCGAAGCTCTCTAAAAACCTAGAAAAACCTAGAAAAATGTGTTGTCCTCGCCCCCACATACTAAAAATAGTAAGTTTACCAAACTCCACTGATTGCTACACATGTACCATCATTGCGAAGCTTTCTAAAAACCCAAAAGGAATCCAAAATCAAAATTGTAAAACTCTAACATGCAAGCCACCAAAATTGCCAAAACATCCTCCAAGAAAATAGGAAACCCTAATTTTTCCTCTGATTGACCAACAGGTCTCGGGATTGGCCAACAGTCCCAAAAACAAACTAGAGCGGAAAAGGGGCCATTACAGTCCGCCCTTCCCAAAATTGGTTGTCCTCAAGAAATGCCACCACAACTCTAGAGAATTTTAAACTTATCCACACTCAAGCAAGTACGATCTCATGTCCATCTCAGGAAGAACCTACCATTCCGATGCTGCGCCACTTTGATCACATCAGTGAAAACATCTCGCCAAAACTACACTAACCTCCCTTGTAACTGCAAAATGTTACCATCCATGATACTCAAACTGAAAAACCTTGAAGGACTGAAATCAATATCATGCAGCATCTCATGCCCATAAAGCTCTAAGTAATCAATATCAACAATGTCACTGTCTATCACAACCCTGGGCAATAGGAAATAAAGTCTACTCAACTCACAATCAAACTCCACAACATAACTCCCCAAGATGTCAAGAAGAGTCATGACTGTAAATGTGACTTCTCCAAATCTCCCTGCAAAGAGGAAAACAATCCTTTGCAAGAGCTCAACAAACTCATCCCCATAAGTCCACATGAATCTACTAGGCCTCAATTGAATTATTCTGATACAACCATGGAAACTTCTGAAAACTCTTGTAGTTCCCACTCCAAGCAGCTCAGAATGATGAACCATAGAAAGCAAAGGTTCACTATCCCAATCATAAGTAGAAGAGAGAGCATAAAGATAACCACTAGTTAGAGCTTGAACACTTCTCATACATGGACTTTTATTGCCCCAACTTGCCATACCTCTCATCTGAGACCATAAACCCATCCTACCAGGAGACTGTGAAGTCT